>NC_141810.1:4720000-5020000 GCF_057944985.1 Cucurbita pepo subsp. pepo
TGAAAGTGTGAGATTCCACATCGGTTGGGAAAGAGAACGAAGCATAATTTATAAGGGTGTGAGAATCTCTCCCTAGCATATGCATTTTAAAAGTCTTGAGGGAAAGCCCGAAAGAGAGTCCCAAAGGAGACAATATCTACTAGCAATGGACTTGGTTTGTTACTTTTGATAGTGATGAGTTGAATGGTTTAGTTAGTTTAGTTATGGGAGAAGAGGATGTTATGAAATTGTAACGGCCCAAGCCCACCCTTTAGGCTTTCCCTTTCAGGCATACCCTCTGTTAGGGAAATGTTTCCACACCCTTTATAAAGGGTATTTTATTCTCTTCCCCAACCAACGAGGGATATTTACCGAAATCATCTTTTGGTGTTTCATTATCAGTACTAAAATGTTTGTTTTCTTTCTATTTGCTGATCTTTGTGTGGTGATTATGCAGATACACTTTCAGGCCATTGCAGCAAACATTAGAAGCAAAATCAAGCAGTATCTATGACGAACAAAAGGAATCTGGAAGCAATCCCGAGCATATTGGAAGTATTGCTGCTACTTCTACCTCTGATACAATTAATCCTACGCCAAGATCAAGTACTTCACACACCGTAATCCCTCTTCAAGTTTCAGTCAAAAACTCGGGCTATAGCTCTTTACCTTCTCCCAAGTTCGGCACACAAGGGGGTACCCCATCGTTTCCATGCCCAACTTCAGTCACTCATCCAGAACTTGGAAAACAAACGGTTTATCCCTTAAACCTTGAGATTCATAATTTGGAGCAATTTCTGAACCAGTATCACAACGTAAGCAGTACAACAAGCAGAAAGATAGAAAACTCAGGGCAGTCTACAGAAAATCAAGGCCATATATCGCCTACCACCGATCACAGTGCAAACGGTAGCCTATATGGTGGTAGTACTGCTCATGTTAGAAGCATGGGATATCCTAGCAGCTGTGGAAACAACAGCAATGTCGATTGCATCGGCATTGCAACGGTTACATCCGAGAGCAGAAATGAAGAAGCTTTGTTTTCTCAAGGAGGAGGAGATTCTCACCGATTCGGTCAAAGAGAAGCAGCTCTATCGAAGTTCCGACTCAAACGAAAAAATAGATGTTACGAGAAAAAGGTAGTTTTACACGTCTAATTCGCTGCTTTATTTGGTTATACAACCGTGCTGTTTTCTTATGGGGGCATTTCATCTCAGGTGCGTTATGAGAGCAGGAAAAAGCTGGCTGAGCAGCGTCCTAGAGTGAAGGGACAATTTGTTCGTAGAGTATACACTGATGCAGAACCCAACACCAATACATACAACGCTTAGCAGTTGGTAGCAGCGCCTGTAAAGTCCTTGAATAAGCGTTAAACCCCCCCTTATTGCTGCCTTCCCCCCCACTTAATACTCATAGAAACTGGATTTGGAAACTACAGGAAGCATAAGAGCGTGTAGTTTTTAGAAATTTCATGAGGGATATTCTTTTTATTTAACATGTAGATACACATCTTCATTCCCACATATGTATATTAATTTTGTTTATCTTTTTGGTCTGTTTGGATACACATTGTTCTTGGAATTGAACTGAGTTTATGATGGGTGTATGAATAATGAGTTGATTATACAAGAACATTCACAAGCGCTACAAGAGGCTGTTCCTTGCAGTATTATATTATTCATCTTTTTGCTACACTCATAATTAGGGATCAAAGGGGGGATGGAAATGATGATATAACATGTAAGAACTCAAAAATCCAGAGAATCAAGACTAACCCATTTCCAGAAATGCTTCTTCACGGACACAGCCTCGTCCGCAATGCTCGTCTCCTCAGAATTCACGTATTCCTCCTCCTCCACAGTGCAGAAGTCTTCCTTGGGTAAGCCTTCCACCACTACATCCATGGAATGCAAAACGTAACAAGCCGGCAAACCAGGGTATGAAGCCGAGTTTCTCTCCTCGATCTTCATTTTATATGAATCTGGAACAATCTTGACAACTTCAGAACAATCGGAATCGCCAAGAATCGAACCGAGTTCTTCTTTGACAGCCCGGTAGACGGCAGATTCAGGGGTCTCATTGGGCTTCATTTTCTCCGACAAGGGTCGATTTCGATTCCGTAGGGTACCATCGGAGAGTTGCTGGTGGGATTCGAGGAGAATTCGGCGGTGGTTATCAATAATTCGAAGAGAAAGGACCTGAACGGTGCGGATAGGAGGGTTGGAGTCGGCAAGGGAAGTTTCCCCTTCGGAGAGTTCAAGCCAGAGGTTGTGGACGTTCTTGGTGCCAGGCTTAACGCCCCAAGAAGCAAAGGAATCGGAGGGCAAGCGAGGTTTAAGCCAATCGGAGAGGGATTGAGGGGAGGTGAAGGGGTGGAGGCGATGAGAGTCGTGGGGTGTTCTGCCGGAGTTGGGATGTGAGAAGGACATGGACGGCGTCTTGAGAAACCGGCGAGGGTTTGATTGAATACAGAGAAGAGGAAACTTGAAGGATCTGGAGGAGGAAGAAGAGAGGAAAACGAAAAGTGAGAGAGCGGCGAGGAAAAAGTCAGGAAGAGGCGGAGATCTGGTGAGGTGAGGAAGATCGGAGATGGGCTGTGGGGGCGGAACTGGCGGTGGGGCTGATGGCATATCTCAACGACGATCATACCTACTTTGAAGGCGGCGATGAGCTTTGAAATGGATACGCAGCTCCATTCGACAATACCCAGAAGAAACAGAGACGGAAGACGACGGCGACGGCGACGGCAACGACGACGGCGATGACGAACTTGTACAGGATGAGTGGGGAGCGGATGCAGTCCTCTTTATATGGAATACGGACCACATATTTTGTGTTATATTCTTTTTGCCACGACCCCTTTGCCAAACTTTGTGCCTTTCTTCCTTTTCTTTCCTAATCTAAGGGTTGTTTTTGCACGTCTAATCTAAACATTACATGTTCGTCTAGGTTAGTCCTTAATTGAGCTAACCTAGACAAACATATTTGTCATTACACAAAATGACAAACCGTCATTAATTCTAGGTAGGTCAGTCGAGACGATCGAACTAACCTAAAAAACGTATAACTCGTACCAATGTGGTATGTTGCCCAGCACGCTTTGTTCTCAAAGTTAGTATTGAGACCAAAGTGTCGTTGAGTGAGGTGAGTGCAGTTGAGTTTCATATCTTGTTTAGTGGGCATAATTGAAATATAATAGTAGTATTTAATCTCATTCATATCTTGTTTAGTGGGCATAATTGAAATATAATAGTAGTATTTAATCTCAAGGAATTGAAATCGAGACAATACCTTGGGTTGGAAATAACATCAATAAGGTAAGAAGAGACCTTTTTGTTGGATCTAATTATTTTTGTTTAAACTATTGGGTATGCACGCACTTGTATGGTTTTGTAAGGTTTAATCACGATGTCTAATAGAACATTATATAAAATTATTTAGGACATGTTTTATTCCTGACTTGGTTATTGGTATATGATGATAACTATTTGGTGATAATTACATGTTGGTTATTTCGTACTTACTACAATGGTTACTTCAAGTATAAATATTTGGCGATGATTGCATGTTGGTTATTTTGTAATGACGGTCATGGTAACCTTGGTACATATCTACTGGTAATATACATGTGGGATATTTCACAATTACTACCATAGTCACATTTTTTATGAAAAAATTACCAGTTGTGCGTCTGTCTAGTGATCCACTTAGAAATGTTTGAATATCTAACTAGCCATCTTACTCATGCTTATATCCAGATTGTGTATATCCTATAATATGTGAGGTGCAACCTCTATTAATTCTGATATTGAATAGCTTGTTATGGGACATTATAAAATAAATTGATTATCATCTCCGAAGAATTAGTTGACGAACCATCTCCGAAGAATTAGTTGACAAATCATCTCCGAAGAATTAGTTGACGAATTCTACGTAGTTTCATAACATATGTCAAGTTCTATGAGGCGTAGCTTTGTAGCATTCAAAGAGAAAAAAGTCTTAAATTTCAAGAACTCGATCAAAATTTCACATGCTTGATGCGAATTTAACTAGATTTAATTTACCATGGATATAGGCTCTAAGCTCTCAAAAGTAAGGCCGGTTACTTAACAAAACATTTTTGGTAGTCCTTGAAATTCGTAACGCAAAGTTCTGGTTGGCTTACGGACTTTATTTAGGTCTTGAGTGGTTCACATGAGTTGATGCAACGCGATCTCACGAACAACCCATTGAAATTCTTGAGCGAACTAACTATGTCATGGTTGTGTAAATCCTAAATCTATGAGGTACTCTTATTGGTTCGGATAGAACAACCCTAATCTTTACTAGGCAACCCTAATACTCAGTCCAAGGATCCAAACTTTTGTTATAGAGCAAGAACCCTTGAAACAAAGAAATTAACACCTCCTATTACAAAATTCGGATCAACTAAGAAATAAGACTAGAATTAGATTACCTGTTACGATCAAAGATCTAGAAGCAAGATTTGAAACCTGTTCTAAATTGAGTTCGCTCCACAATCAAACTTGATTAAGGCTTGATTGAATGTTTCGGATGCAACTTACACAAGAATTGCATGAAACTTAGAAATGACAAAGATGATGCTCCGATTTCCAAGGGTAAAAGCTCAATTTGAAATCTGAATGTCATTCCTTCACAATCTGATTTTTACCTAATAATTTGGGTATTTATAGTTTCCCTCGCCATGATTTAATCTTGATCCTCACAAAATCTCCATAAATGACTAAGTCTATTTGACCCTTACAAACTTTATAAAATTAAAAATAATAAATAAAGTTTTCTAACAACTCATGAAATGATGCTTGCAACTCCATCCGTGCAAATATTCACTTCTAAGGTCCAAATGGTCTTTCCTCAATCGAAACAGCTTGTAACACATGAAATAATGGTTGAAACGAGCCTATCTAATTTAGATGAACAATGAATGCTTGTTGAATATTTTTGGCATTGGATCATGTAATAGGTCCAGTTTGAACATTAACATTTGGGAGGCTGTCAAATGGGATAAATAAGTTTAAAAAACAAGAGATGACAATCCACTAATTCTTATTTATTCACTATGGCTGGTGAACTTGTTTGTTGGCGTTCAACATTGTAGTCTACTATTGCATTGTTACCACCGAACCAGAGTATATGGCCGTCACTGAAGTTTTTAAAGAGCTATTTGGATGCATAGTTTAGTTACTAACTTGGGTATTGCTTAAAAACACTTAGATGTGTTTTGTGATAGCTGTTATTTGTTTGTTGAAGAACTAAATCCATTATACATTTAGCATGCATATTGATGTCGGATTTTATTTTATTCGAGAAATTATCAATGAAAGGGACATTCGTGTATTGAAAATTGAAACTGTTGATAATCGTGCGGATATGTTGACAAAAGTGATTGCTTGTCAAAAATTTTGGAATTGCTTGGATCTGTCAATGTTGAACGGGAGAAGTAGCCTGTTGATTTGGTGGCAACCAAACCAGTTATCTACTTGGAGATCTTCTGACGGCGAAAATTGTTGTAAGTTTTCATGAAAATGTACTGTCATAAGTTCATAACTCTTTTGGTTCATATTCTCATTTATTTTGGTTTAGTTCACAACTTTTTTTTGGTTAATATACTCATTTATTTTGGTTCGTATTCTCATTTATTTTGGTTCGTATTCTCATTTATTTTGGGTTATAACCTTCGTTTAGTTCATAATCATTTTGATTATTCTTATTTTGATACATGAATCATTTATGCCTTCATAAAGGATTATCTAGGATGGTTTAGATGTTTTGAGTTTGATTGATTTTGATTGAGTTTGAGTGTCATTTTGTAGTTGTTGAGTGATATTTGGAAAGAACTTTGTTGAGTGAATTTTTTGTGTGAAAGTGTGAGATATATACTTTGTAAACACTTTAATTATTAAGATTGGTTGCTACCCGTGAATGTAGGGAAATTTTCTCTCTCCGAACCACGTAAATTTTGTCTCTTTGTTTAATTTTTGTTTGTGGGTGTGTGAGTGCGATCAATTTTGCTTCCACTTCAGCTTCTGCTAAAAAAAAAAACAAAAAACAAAAACAAGGAGCAGAGGCTTCAAGTGAAACCTAATCGAAAACCTAGAATTAGAGGAGCAGGGTGAAAGGAGAGAGAGTGGCAATAAGGGTTTGTAGCAGTTGACATTGGAAAAGCACGGGATCAATTAGAATTCGAAAATAGGAAGGGAATCGATTACGCATGAGATGGAACATAACCATTCGATTAAAACAAAACTATAAGATTGTTCTACCCGCTACTCGACCCTTGTCTTTAGCTCCATGTGAAGGAGGAAAGGACTCGAAACAATAAAGAAGAATTCGAAAATAGGAAGGGAATCGATTACGCATGAGATGGAACAGAACCATTCGATTAAAACAAAACTATAAGATTGTTCTACCCGCTACTCGACCCTTGTCTTTAGCTCCATGTGAAGGAGGAAAGGACTCGAAACAATAAAGACAACTACAAAAGCAATAACAAGTCGAAACAATAAATGCAATCACAAGCCCAATACCGTTGAGTTCAATCAGCACATTGTATATTTATTTTTAGTAAAATGATTTTAGTATTTTAGAATAAAAATACGTAGATATTTAAAAAAAAAAAAAAAATTAATGGGAAACTCAATTATCCATCCCATAGGCTGCCTATTGCCTATCCGGTTGAGACTTTATCTGTTCTGTACTCGCATTGGTTGACTAAGTCAAACTCTGAAATATTTGAACAAACTTTCTACACTTTCAAAGTAAGGGAACTTACAACTTTTTATTTTCGAATAAGTATAGACCAACTACATATGTTCCTCACTTAAAATGGTTCACTAGACCACATTCAATGTCCAAGGAAAATATTTTTGCTCAACCAAGATTCATAATCCGAGAATTTGATGTAACACTCACTACATAGAGGTATCAAGTTGGCTTAAGGGCTCATCTTGTTGTCCATTTTGTCCCTGATTAGTCTCATATAATTGATTTGAACACTATTATAAAATAGGTCCAAAAACCAGGGGTGTATGGTCCGGGTTGAAAGATTTTTTTGACCTAACCTAAAAATTCGAGTTAGTTGGATCCGTAACCCAACCAAACCCTCTATTTTAAGGTTGGGTTGAGGTTGTTAATTTGTTTTAAATTTTTTATTATTTATTTATTTATTCACAATTAATAATTATTTAATATAATCTTTGATAAAAAAAAATATTAAAAGTTCAAAAAAAAAAAAAAAAAACACAAATCAATCTATAATTATTAAAAAAAAAACACAAATTCATTGACAACCATAAAAAAAGTTGTAACATCTCAACATTATTCCATAGTTACTCTAAAATTAAATAAAATATAAGGATAGATTCTGAAATTAAAAAATAATAAAAATGATTAGTTTAAAGAAATTATATCTTAAAAAAAATAGAAATTAAATTGTGGTATTTTTTTAAAAAAATATAAAGAGATTATGAAATTAAAAGATAATAAAAAATAAAAATGATGACCTAACAAAAATAAAAATTACAAATAAAAATTAAATTACTGTATTTTTTTTTTTTTTTTATAGAAATTTAAAAAAAAATATAAAGATAGATTATGAAATTAAAAAATAAAAAAAAAATAAAAATGATGAGTTTAAAGAACCTAACAAAAATAAAAATTAAATTACCGTTTTTTTTTTTTAAAATATAAAGATAGATTAAAGATATAAAAATGATTAATTTAAGAAACATAGCAAAAATAAAAATTAAATTACTGTATTTTTTTATAGAAAATATAAAGCATAGATTAAAGATAGAATTATGTATTTTTTTTTTATAGAAAATATAAAGATAGATTATGAAATTAAAAAATAATAAAAAATAAAAATGATGAGTTTAAGGAACATAACAAAAATAAAAATTAAATTAGGCATGAGTCGAACTCGCAAATAAAATATTTTAGAAAACCGAGATTGCCATTTTGACAGGCCTTTACGTACATCAAAAGTCTCAATGTAATTTATAAGTTTTGTTCTTTTTCGGATCAACCCGAGTTTTTTATCTTATGAACCCAAAACCAAACCGAGTCACTTCGGGTTCAGAAAAAACAACCCAACCCAAGCCAAAATACTAATTCAATCCAAGCTCAACCCCTATAATTCAGGTTGGATTGATCCAAGTTGTCGGGTTGGATGTACACCCATACTAGAGATCTTGAATATCTGCCTCGTAGAAATTACATGAGCACTGGGGAATTAGTGAGCCCAACGATATCCCTCTAAAACCCTCACAACTATGTCAAATTTAGAGAAAATCTTTTAATTTTGCTCTTCTCGGTTTTTATGTTTGAGGAAACCCTTGTTTTTACATGAATGTATGTTTGTTTTTTTTCTTTTTATTCACCATTTGGATCAGTTCTTGATGTCGTGGCTTAGTAGCTCACGTGCCTATGGCTAGGTCTACTTCAACTCTGCTAAATTGTCCTGTCCATAATCTTAAGAATTATATAAGTAGATTCAAGGCTTAGACTCCTTATTGAAATCAACATCTCGTGTTGATATTAATGTTGGAATAACTTAGATATAACATTTAGCCATAATTCAAACCGACTTGTTTTCTTCCTTTAACTGGATCATGACTGGATTAGTTTTCATGTATTATTTTATCCTTCAAGTCACACACTCCAAACCTTGCTAAAGTATCCTGAAAGGAATGAACTCTTTATCCACGTAGCGGAAGCATTCGGAACCGTTTTGATTTTTATTAAGAATTAAAACAAAGCAATAAATAGAAGAGTAAGAACTCTACTTTTGTAGAAACCCTAGCCTGCAAGACTCCTCGGAGTATTTCAACCATGCAAATGTTCTTGAACATTCCACAAGATCTTGCTTGCTATGACTGGAACACAGGGCAAGGCTTGTGGGAGCCTCTTGATAGAAAATCCCAAAAGTATTGGAGAAAGAGTTTCAAGAATTCTATGTAGATGTAATTTCATTCTCCAAAGAAAGTGGGAGAGCTTGATGTGTCTTTGAAAAAAAGGTGGTTCTGATTAATGTTTCAGTTGGTGTTTAGAGAAGTGTATATTTTATGTGATGTGTATGTTTGAGTTTTTTTGTGTGAAAATATGTCTGAGAAAGGTTTCTTTTCCTACTGGGTATCATTTTATGTGGAGTACTTTTGCTCAACCTGAAAGTCGTATTTATAGGGACTCTCGAGAAATATTTGCCAAATAATATATTTGCATATTTAATATATTAGGATATTATACCTTATATAAATCATATTTAAATATTATAAGATATCTTAATATATATTTAATTAATTTGAATTTCATTCAAATTTCAAATATATTTTTTTCAAATTTCAAATATATATTTTTTCAAAATAAATAAATCATATTTAAATATTATAAGATATCTTAATATATATTTAATTAATTTGAATTTCATTCAAATTTCAAATATATTTTTTTCAAATTTCAAATATATATTTTTTCAAAATAAATTAATTGATTTAATATTTAATTGTATCAAACACAATAAATATATTTTTTCTTTTTAATATATTTAATATATTAAATATTAATTTAACCCTTTAAATTAATATGTTTTTCTTTATTTATATTTAACATATTTGATTATTAAATATTAATTTGAACACTTCAAATTAAATCTATTTGATCTATTTATTAAATATTAATTTGAAATTTAATCAGATATGTTAAATATCAATTTGAACACTTCAAATTTTATTTCAAATAAATTGAACCTTTTAGCGTTACTATGAGCTAGCAAGAGACTTTATGGACTTACAGATTATAAGCTCATTATATTTAATATATCTAATATATTAAATATCAATTTGAACCCTTCAAATTTTATTTCAAATAAATTGAATCTTTTAGCTTTACTATGAGCTAGCAAGAGACGGACCTACCGATTATAAGCTCCAATAATACAAAATTAATTAATTAATTAAACTCTTTAATTAATCATTTTCCATTCATTAACTATAGGTCACTCCATTATAGACCTAGAGTTGCACTCTTGTGCATTGTGGGACAAGTTATGTCCATCGATATAATCATTACAAGCAAGTCGATCCTTCACGAGTTGTTCATAATTACAGCTGGGTCAAAAGTCTGTTTTATCCCTGTAATTACATATTTCACCTTAAGTACCACTATTCTCTAACGAACAATTTGTCTATGATCCAATCATAAACCAAGTCCCTCTCGGGCCAATGAGAGGGTGGGGCCCATTGTTCAAGTCTCGAAATCAGTACTTAAGAGAACAACTCATCTACTTTCCTTATATGGAAAGTAGTGAATTCATCTCATGATATTATGTTCCCAACTCCCTATGTGATCAAGTTCCCAAAATAGTGGGCATATTGAATCGGCTAAGAGAGTCATTCTCAGCCATGTAAATAAAAGGACAAACCCTCACAAGCAGGAGTTCATAACTCATTCAGGATTAAGATCGAGTCGCATATGATCATCATGTGAAATATTAATCATCTCAATTAACGGATTTACAAAGAGAGGTTAAATATTTTTTTGTCCAGTCTTATACAAACTCATTGTATAGGATACCTCTACTTACATGTCTCCACATGAACGATTTGGATGAGACATGTCTCGTAATCCTAGACATTCTAGATGACCCTCAAACACTTTAGCCTAGAGAATCATTTTATATAAATCAAAATAATTATGATTAAAAGTCATCTTGGTCACTACACGATGCTTTCTCTCTCAATATCATTCTTTATAGATTGATCTTTTATAATTTCCTTAATATTAGTTTTTGTATCACTATCATAAGAAACACCTTTCATATGTTTAAGAAATTATTATAGTCATACAAGTCATTTTGTTGCTTTAAAAGCAAAAAAATATTTCACTTGTATATCATACTTCACCATCTATGGTAGAATTGATCTTAACATAAATTTAGAGATGTAACTAGTGTATCACTTAAAGATCAAATCTTTAACTCCATACACAAAAAAAAAAAAAAAAAAAAATCTCATTATCCATCAATACTCGAGAAAACTTTAATTTTTCACTTAATGGTCATACCATTAGTTTAACTAATATAATCTAACTAACTATATATTTAACGTTAATTCTCATATACGCATTAATTATCTCCCACTCAAGAAAGATAATTAATCATACCCTCAACATTTGAGGTTACTTATGATACTATTCATCCGACTTCATATTTCAATGATCATTATCATTCTTTGAAGTCTTGGATCAAATATTTGACAAAAATTTTGTCAATATAATATACATGAGACAATATTAACGTTTATCCTTAAATCTTTATTTTTAGGAGATACAGAATTATCCCAAATCATTTATTTGTAATTGGTTAGATAGTCTATTTATGTTAGATGGACAGATTACATCATAGTAATGTGTCATCAACATAAAATTTGAGAAAATCCAGTAATCAATAATTTTCTTGTTTTCACAAGTTCATTACAATTTATTTAAAGTCATAGCTTATCAAACCTTCCATTGAAAAATGTATACGTTAAATTCATTTCAAAAATGAACTTTTACTCCTTTTAGCAAATCTTTTGATTTTGATCTTTAATAATAAATCCATATAATAATATGGGTCAATGCATTCTTTTTAGATTTCTTTTCACAAAAGAATTCTAAATATTCATTTAATCGTATCTCACGTAAAAATGAATTAGAGAATAATAATAGACTCTAAATGACAACATGAGAGAAGTCTACGTATCCATTCATATTCTATGAGTTTAACCTCATCAACAATATCTACAACTCCCTCGATTTTATGACTTTAAAATATTTATCCTTCCTCATCATCCCTCATAATTATTGGGTAATAAGCCTTCAAATGGGTCATCGAACCTGACAATTTGAATTTTAGTAGGATTGAATCATCTCATAATTCTCCCACTAGGATGAGGCTTATCCAATTAATGACCACGATCCACTTGACTCTCAAGCCAAATTAAATTGTTAACAACTTTCGTTCATTATTAGCGGCTTCACTTGGAACTATTTAATTAACACTACCTCACTTATTAAGGGTGTGTGTCCTTCTATTTGAACTTCTTTAGAAAATTACATTTGTCATACAAATATGTTTTTCTATTTAGAATTAAATAAAAGACTATTTTGTTTCTCTTTAGGAGTAGCCTACACGTGTTGTAAACTAAGTTTACTACATTTTCATAATTGTCTCATAGACAATTTTGAAGGCAATCATGTTCACCATGCAATCCGTATTGCATATCCTAACTAGAGTTTGGTAATGACTTATAATTTCTTTTTTTAATACGTGACTATATCTAATATAGTTTTGTTTTCTCCCCTTACATCACAATTTTACAAAATTGTATTTTGTTTAGAGTTGGAAATCAATTACACTTTCTATCAACTAAATTTAGTACACAATGTCCTCGTATTATGATCCGATCATAATGTCTTGATAGATTTACCAAAATGAATTTAACTTTAGTCTCATTTTTCTTGAACTTTTCAAATATATATATATAGTAAGTTACATTTTATAAGGATACTTATATATTAAATAATCATCAATCAAATTGATAAAATATTAACCATATTCTTTGACTTTTGCATGCATCAGACCACTTGGGTCAAAGATGCTGTTTGGTCTTCCAGCTTTTTTCAATAAAAACCCAATGATTATCTTGCATGAAAAGCGAGATCTATAGACATGTAAAGTAATTAACTCCAACGTTTAGAGAATTAACTTTTACTAGTCTTTTCATTGTATTCAATTTGACATTAATCAAATGAACAGGCAAAAAACAAGTATCATCTTATAGAGAAAACAATTTGTTTTTTTATTCTTGATTCTCTAATTATGAATATCTCAATGTTTCGTAGCATAGTAAGTGTTAACATTTTAACACATACTAATTGTATTTAATTTGAGCTGAACATATTTTCAAACAATTTTGAAAGAACTACTTAATAATAAACTTTGAGAAATTGAATTTCCCTCGTGGTTACTAAAAACACCATGTTCAGCATTTAGTAACAATTTTGACTTAACATCTTAATGTCTCCCACTACACCAATTGAGACTGATTTCCTAGTGTCAACCGGTAGAATCTATTCTACCTCATCAAGTATTTTTCAAGAATTACATATAAATGTAATGAAGAACAAATCTTGATAGTAGATCTTATATCAACTATTCCGGTGGTGTCACTTAGTCTCCACCAAAAATCTAGCAAATCAAATTTACTCTTATTTAGATTTTTTTTACATAGGGAAATTTCCCACTATGACTGTCCTCCCTAATTAGGAACTATTTCCTATCATAGCTTTAGTCATAAGATTTTTATTGAATTTTTGTAATACTTAATTTGGAGATCATTTAGATAACTATCTAAATTTAGTTTTTATTGACTTAAACATCCAACATGTTTTTGTCATTTTCTTATCTTTTAGTATGACATTCAACATGTCAACCATAAGACATGAACAAAGCTTTCTCATCACCTTTGATTCACCAATCATATGCTCTTCGAACAATTCGATTCAAATTGACAATAGGTCTTGAGAACATTTCTCAATACAGATAAATATATATATATATATATATATCTTACCATCACATATTGCTAACATTATTTTTCTAAGTATTAAAATATTCTGAATGACTTATCTGTAATGAAAATTAAACCATCGAGAACATAATATTTGAAATATGTAAAATATTATTTAATTACAAACAATCAACTATCCATTCAATTTCAGCATAAGAACAAATAATTTTTAAAGTGAACCCTATAAACCATTTCTAATGCTATGGTACTTTAGTGATTTAGAACAAGTGCGCCGTAGGGTAGGTCAAGTGTTCCTTCACTAAACTGAGACAATCTCAACCAAACATTATACCAGAATAACTCTTATTCTTATAATATTTAACTATCATTAGTTCGGTCAAGAACATCATTAACAACCATAATGATCTCTTCGTAAATGTTACCCATCATTTTAGATCTTGTAATTTTATCCAAATAAGTGCCGCCGTAGGGTAGGTCAAGTATTGGAAATAAAATTATTATCTTATCCTTTTCAAGAGTTCACCCTGATATTGACCCATGCAAACACCTTCCGTAGGGGGACGGTCCAAAAGCCGCCACGAGGCCCCGCATGGATCTCACATTATGAACCAATGATGGAGACCATAGGATATGTTGACACATTTCCTTCCCCTATTTACTATAAATAATTTCTCAAGATTCACCTTGATATTTGACTCATGCAAACACCTTCCGTAGGGGAACGGTCCAAAAGCCGCCACGAGGCCTCACATGAATCTCACGGTGTGAATCACTAATAGAGAACGTAGGATATCCTAACATGTGTTCTTAATATCTTGATATCTTGACAAACGTCTTTCTCCCACTAAGTATTTTGAAATAGGGTTCTATTACTCGGACAAATTAGGCTAATCTCATTTATCTAAGTTTCTAATCTACCCTTTCATAACCCTTATGTTGGTTGGATTGTTTTTAATGTGAATTATCAAAATTTTAAACTATTAAAAAATAATCACATTAGGAGCTTGGTTAATGAAATTAAATAAAATTTGACTAATTCAACTCCGAGGTCATCAGTTTCCCAGGTGTTCCATTTCTGACTTCAAGCCAGAACCTTCCTTGAACAGAGTTCTCTTATAGTCAATTTTTATTTAAAAATTCATTAATCTTTAATTAACTATTAATTATTAGATCAATGAACACACGAATTAAACCGCTTTTAATCATATTAAAAACTAATTCACTTATGTAATAATCTTAAAATTCTAACCTTTTAAACCTTTAAAATTAAATTTAATAGATTACTAAAAAAAAATTCTAATCATATTAGAACATGCTCTCATCTATTACGTAAATATTATGCATTCAATTTAAGAAATAAATATCCTAATTTAATTTTTCAATTTATTTCCAAGTAACAATTATATTAAAATTTATATAGAAAATATATGCTTGTTAAGAAATCATCTTAATGGGAAGCAACCTAATCAAAATCTTCCAAATTAACATTTGTATTAAAAAAATAAATCAAATGCATAATTATGCTTAACCATACGGAATTTTATTTTAAATGATATACCTTAGGCATTCAATCAATTAATTTAAAAAAACACATCATATGCATAATTAAATTTAAAAAAAACAAAATTCACCAGCATATTTGACATATCCTAGAAATTGAAATTGGATTAAATTACAATAATTTAAATTCAATTCATATATCGTCTTTAATGTTTTCCTTTTGGAACAATTCTAAATTTAATAGTATTAAAATTTTATCAACCCTTCCAAATGTAATAAATTATTTTTCTTTTGAAACAATTTCAAATTAAAATTAAATTTTAGCATCTCTCCTTTTGGAACCATTCCAAATGTAATAATAATTAAGATTAGAGATCTTTATATTGAAACCATTCCAAATTTAATATATATTTTTTCTTATTCTCTGAACAATTTCAAATCTAAAACTTTCGGGACAATTTCGAATATACATATTTTCCTTCTAAAAAAAATTTTAAAGGTAGATATTTTACTCATGGAACAATTTCAAATGTAATAAAATTAAGGTTTCAAAAAACCCTAAACTGTACAGCGAATTGATGAAAGTCGTCATCGCCGCCGCTGCCGTCTCTTTTCAATTTAGAATAAACCTAACTGTATACATTTGTCTAACAAATTGGTAAACCTAACTGTATACATTTGTCTAACAAATTGGTAAACCTAACTGTATACATTTGTCTAACAAATTGGTAAATCTAATACCACATCGATATGCCAAAAAACAATCAATTTTACAAAAGAATATTACACATCACATATGGTTTGAAATCAAACACCCACCATACTATTAATTCAAAATAAAAATCAACAGGTCTTGATACTAATTGAAAGGAATGAACTCTCCATTCACGTAGCGGAAGCATTCGGAACCGTTTTGATTTTTATTAAGAATTAAAACAAAGAAATAAATAGAAGAGTAAGAACTCTACCTTTGTAGAAACCCTAGCTTTCAAGACTCCTCGGAATAATCTAACCATGCAGAAGTTTTTGAACATTCCACAAGATCTTTCTTACTATGACTCGAACACAAGGGGTCAAGGCTTGGGGGAGCCTCTTGAAAGAAAATCCCAAAGTGATTGGAGAAAGAGTTTCGACAATTCTCTGGAGATGTTATTTCATTCTCCAGAGAAAGTAGGAGGGATTGATGTGTCTTTAGCTCAACCCGAGGGTCCTATTTATAGGAACTCTCGGGAAATATTTGCCAAATAATATATTTACATTATTTAATTAATTTGAATCTCATTCAAATTTCAAATATATTTTTATTTAATGTATCAAAATAAATAAATTAATTTAATATTTAATTGTATTAAATACAATAAATATATATTTTCTTTTAATATATTAAATATTAAATATTAATTTGAACCCTTGTTTTTCTCGATTTATATTTAACCTATCTAATATATTAAATATTAATTTGAATACTTCAAATTAAATCTATTTTATCTATTTATTATATTAATTTGACATTTTAAATTAAATTTATTTTCTTCTTTATATTTAATATATCTAATATATTGAATATCAATTTAAACACTTCAAATTTTCTTTCAAATAAATTTAACCTTTTAGCGATACTATGAGATTGGACCTTATGGACCTACAAATTATAAGCTCCAATCATACAAAATTAATTAATTAAACTCTTTAATTAATCAATTTCCATTCATTAACTATAGGTCACTCCACTATAGACCTAGAGTTGCACTCTTATGCATTGTAGGACATGTTATGTCTATCGATATAATCATTACAAGCAAGTTGATCCTTCACGAGTTGTTCATAATTACAGCTGGGTCAAAAGTCTGTTTTACCCTTGTAATTACATCTTTCACCTTAAGTACCACTGATTCTCTAATGAACAATTTGTCTATGATCCAATCATAAACCAAGTCCCTCTCGGGCCAATAAGAGGGTGGGGCCCATTGTTCAAGTTTCGAAATCATTACTTAACAACTCATCTATTTTCCTTATATGGAAATGAGTGAATTCCATCTCATGATATTATGTTCCCAACTCCCTGTTTGGTAAGTCCCCAAAATAGTAGGCATATTGAATCGGCTAAAAGAGTCATTCTCACCCATGTAAATCAAAGGACAAGCCCAGGAGTTCATAACTCACTCAGGATTAAGATCGAGTCACATATGATCATCATGTGAAATATTAATCTTCTCAATTAACGGATTTATAAAGAGAGATTCAATATTTCTTGGTTCAGTCTCATACAAACTCATTGTATAGAATACCCCCACTTACATGTCTCCACATGAATGATTTGGATCAAATCATTTGTAACGATTACAAAGTGGGCCGTATCAATAGTGTTACTAGGATAAGGCACCCAACCTTATCCATATACTATAGACTCTTTAGGTTATTACTTGAACACGATCCTCTTCTATGTCAACCATATACTGTTCAAGATTACATTAATAACCTTGAATTTTCATACGATGGATAACAATTAAATTACAAATAAAATAATGAAAATTATTGTTAAAAAACTAAATAATTAATTACTAGGCTTTAGGGCATAAATCCCAACATATCCAACTATTGGTCACTTTGCCCATGCAACCTTAAAGCTTCCTCTAAATATTTCCTCTTACAATCGTAGTGCATGTAACAATAAGAAGAGACTTATACGAGGATTTTCAATCCTCTGCTCTACTAATTGAGCTATACTGACCATTTCCTTTCCGACAAAACTCTACTCTAGGATTGATGTTGCAAAAGCATAATAGATATTCTTGAGAGATCTCATAGTTCATACCTCGAACATGTTCTAATCCCTTTGTGAGATCTCACATACATACTTTTAAGGTCATAAAATGTTTCTTCACACGTGGAGTTCTTTAGAATCTTGAAAACATTTTAGAATTTTTACAGATCATTTACTACTACCTCAAATCTCGGTTTAAAACTTCAACATACTAATTGGCTTATAACTTTATATAATTCTTTTAAACCATGACATAATACTCTCCATCAAATTTCATGCTATTTAGAAGTCAGTTTGATCACAAGAATCGACCTTCTAAATTCTAATATCATTTTAGTTGCTTATAGTGTTATTCAAGAACCGAGTAATTATACAAAAACATCCTCCCATGTCATATAGTTTGAAAACATTCCTATGCGTGGGTCATATCCAAATTAAACTACACTTTGAAAACATGTTGGAAAGTTATTGGTTGAATTTGCAATAAAATAATGAAACAAAGAAAATAAGGGCAGCAGAGGGAAAGTCTCATAAACTCTGTTTGATGATTGAAGAGGAGAAGAGAGAGTGATTGTCCTCCCTCACCCTCTCAGCTATATAATCCATCCCATAGGTTAAGGGTTCCAATTGGCATGCCCATGGACAGGGATTTTGAGGCGTTGAATGCCGCTGCTAATGTTGAAGAAGCAAGGGTTGGTGAGCTAGAATGTTTCGTTTTTCTTTCAATCCAATGTGGGATCTTAGAAAATTCACCAATTTCAATATCACTTTAAGTTGAGTTGTATCTCGTGAAAGTAATTTCTTAGCTACCCATTTGATTTAAGTTTTCAAATTAGTAAACGTATTGAATTAATGATACGAACATCCGAAGGAGCGGGAAGAATGGAGAGGAAGAGAGGTAGTAAAATAAGAGTGGGAAGTGTGAAAGGAAACATATAGGAAAGTATGAATTAGAGGAAAAGTAATGAAATCACCGCCCTTTTCTCTTCTTAACGTTACCTAATCATGATAAAATAATTCATTCCAATTTTTTGGATTAAATCACGGATCACTATGCTTATTACATTTAATTATTATTATATTTTTTTTGATTTGATCAAAATTGTTCATATGAGTAGAAGTATTATATACAAATAATGCTAGATCATAAAATTTTAAATAAGTTAATATTTCAAAAAATGATGATCATATGCAACTTGATCTTAATTTTAAGTCTATGCGGTTTTGTTCCAGTTTTTATCTCATTAAGACTTGTACGTAATTTAGTGGAGAGGAGAGAGAATTGGTCGAGGTAATATTTATTTGAGAATATTTTGAATTTTAGAAGTTAAATAAAGGACAACTTGATTTGAGAACGTGGATGATAGTTGTGGGCCCTAATCACACAAACATATTACGGGGAACCCGACATTATTTAATGAATTAATCATTTATTTATAAAAAAACTAATGTTTTTATTAAATCACGGACCGACACATTTTAAATTCTTTTATTCTTCTTATTAAATTAAAAAAGGTTATTACTTTTGGAATTGGCGCGTGAGAGCCACGTGGTGGGTATTATTATCTTTTGAAATTGGTGCGTGAAAGGCACGTGTAGGTGGTGGGCGTTTGTATCGTATGTTAGGAGGTAAAGGCTGACTTACAGACTCGTTGACCTGATTATTTATTTGTTTGTTTATTTATGGTATATATTTGCTTATTTATATATTATTTGTTTGTTTATTTATTTATTTGGTAAATGGGAGGTGTACATCCAACCTGACAATTTGGACCAACCCAACTCGAATTATAGGGATTTAGTTATTTTTACTAAATTGACTCGATTCCATTTCGATTGTTTTAGGTGATCGTTGAGGTAATTACTGTATGAATCGCACGTCATGAAATGTTATGTTATGTCTCCTAAATTGTATGTACATAACATAATATGAATGACATGAAAGCACAATAAATAGAATGAAATATAACCCAGTTAGAAGTATGCATATGATATGAGAATGAAAAAAACGAGAAATGATATGATATGAATGAAAAATGAGAGATGAGATTGTATTTAATAACGTTGAAAATGGGAAAATATTGAGATCTCATGCATCATGTGTGTTCATGCATTGGAGGATACCCCTATTCCATCACGAGAGTATAGACGCGAACACCAATAGGTAGGAGAACTATCATTACTTTTTACATAATGCTGCCATCACGAGTGTCCGACATAAAGAGCTATTAGAGCATGCTCACCCGATAAAGAGCTATCCGATATTTGGTTTATTTTAGTTAATTTATTTCTTAGATTTACTATTTTAGTCTTTTGATTTTAAAAATGGATGCTTTTGATTTCTATTTACAATATTTCAACATAAATTTTAGAAATTTATAACCCCTAAAAGCTCTCTAATACAAATATTATTACATTTTAAGAGGTTTGGCAATTAAAATATCACACTAAAGTTGGTTTCAAATAATGGATAATTTTTTTTCAATATAATAAATAAATAAATAAATAAAATAAAATAAAAAAAAAGTTAAACATCCTAACATATGCAAAATTATAATATTAGGTAGACTCATGGTCCACGGAGGATGTGAACTGTCTGGAGATTCACGCTTGCACGTATAGGTCATGTATAGTAAAATATTGCACATCTCATTTTATTCGAACGGGAGGTTTATTTAAGCTAGAAGTAACCCTTTCTTATGTTCACATCTATGGAACAATAAAGAAAAATATAATATGCATATGAAAAAAAGTCTAAATTTGTGGGAAAAAAAAAAAAAAAAAAAACTTCGATGTCAATTATTTGAATGGAATAAATAGATTGATTACACAACTTTGTCCATCTCAATCTACTCTTTGATCTACTATTTCCATACCAAATGATTGAAGAAAAAAATAAATAAATAAGGTCGCAGGCGAAGTCGCAAAAATTTTAGTGACCGTCGAAATTTTCGTACTCCACACGACCACGTATTCTGTGGATTGTCAGGACGCTCCCCAACCCTTCAGCCACGCTCCATGTCACAATCTGCAATATGATTGTGACCCGAGTAAGTCATCGAGGACGATGACTAAGTTAAGTGGGGGAGAATGTCACAACCATACTATGAAGAGAGTAGGTTGTGACCCTCACGCCATGACAAGCAAAGTGGTGTCCCTCAAGAGACGCCCATCCGGCCATATGCGGGCCAATATAGAAGAGTGCCATGATGCGAACGAGGAGGACGATGCATCATCCAACACACCACCATGCAAAGTGGGCATTGAAGACATGTTGAGACATAAGCAAGATAGAGATATCAGAATAGACATGAAGGACAAGATAGGCTTGTTGAAGGGCCGGGTAGGGCCCCGGGCCTTAACCTCAAAAGTTGAGGTTTCGGAAGGAATTTGGGCATGCGGTTCAGGAGTTAAGTCCGTCCATATGAAATATGAATGCTCGCCAAGTTTGGTGTCAATCGGACACCGGACGGACAATGCACGACACCGTATGACACCTCACCAAAATCATGTCTACACCACCCCTGGGCCTTGTGGCCTAAGTGAGCTACCCTGTGGCACATACGTGTGTCACAGTGTGGGTGAGCGTGTCGAGACGAGTTTCTCAGGCGACTTTCTTTGAAATGAGTTTTTGAAGGATAGTACCGGACGACACGGTGTGCCGGTATTGCGCCCTAGCCCGCATGTTGGAGGTTGCTACATACACCCGCTATCTGGTACAGGATCCGTAAATGACTCGACATGGGCACGGGAGGGCCTATCCCTCGATAGAACCCGGATGGATGGATGTTCGAGAAGTCCCGATGAGATGAACGACACGCGGACCCATTCTCGATGGCATGGCCGAAGGAGTTATGATGGCCGACGACATCCCGAGATTTGGGATGGCGTCAAGACATATGGACCCCATCGATGGAAATCGAGATGGCAAGACGAGATGCGACGTTGTATTGAGAGATCTTGGCCCAAGCAGAGCCAAGGTCGAGCGAATGACTTGGCCTAGCGTAGAGGCAAGTCGGATGTGTCGCAGACGATTGAACATGCACGCGCAGGTGGCG
Source organism: Cucurbita pepo subsp. pepo (assembly GCF_057944985.1). Classification (NCBI taxonomy): domain Eukaryota; kingdom Viridiplantae; phylum Streptophyta; class Magnoliopsida; order Cucurbitales; family Cucurbitaceae; genus Cucurbita; species Cucurbita pepo. The sequence continues at coordinate 4,741,894 of NC_141810.1, forward strand.
TGTGTGGTCGAACAAGCTTGGATTCCGCACAAGCAATGTTCGATGGGCGAAGACAAACCTCGCCTAAGGTCCGACGAAGCCACAAAGTCGGGGTGAAAAATATATATGGGACTTAATTTCCTTCAAGGCTAGTCGTGAGCGTGTCAAGATCACAACACCGCACGGTAAAAGATGTAGGACCGTGACACTCTGCACGACCGAATACACCTGCAAAAAAAAAAAAAAAAGAAAGGAAAGGAAAGGAAAACTGAGAGAAAGAGAGAAAGAAATTCAACCTCCAGCTAGCCTCGAAACCGTTAGCCCCGACCCCTATACTGAGAAAACCAGTCATATCCCACTATAACATTTCTGAGGCATTTCATGTCTGGCAGGCCTAGACATGATATTTTTGAGGCGTCATACGCCCTAGAACTACAAAAGTAAAAACACTAGAATGAAAAGACATGACAAGGGTTTGGCTTGTCATGGGCATGCGGCCATGGGCAACACGCCTTGGACGAGCATGACCGTGACATCCTCCCCCACCTAGTTGGTTGACGTCCCTGTCAACTGACTACTTTCAAACCTTGCGATGTGGGTGGCGGAGGAGTTCAGATCTTCGGCGCATTCCCAGCTGGTTTCCTCTATAGGGAGATTCTTCCATTTGACAAGGAATTCACGAATCGTCCGTACAGGTCTTCCTATCTTCCTAACCCTGTCGGCTAGGATCTCCTCTACTTCTTTGGTTTCTTTTTGTTTCAGATCGATGCTCGGTCTTGTGATTGCATTTCGTTGGTCGTCGTCTAGGTGAGGGTGGTAGGGCTTCAAGTTGCTCACATGAATTACTGGGTGGATTTTCATCCATACGGGTAGTGCAACTCGGTAGGAGGTAGCCCCGATCTTTTTAAGGACTTCAACCGGGCCTTCATATTTTCGAACTAGTCTCTGGTCCTTTCGACTGCGAAATCTGATCTGTTCTGGTTTCAGCTTGATGAGAACTTGATCTCCTGCTCGGAATTGAAGGGGGTGACGCTTCTTGTCCGCCCACTTTTTCATATGCTTGGAAGTCTTCTCTAAATATGTCTGGGCTATATCTGTTGTCTGCTTCCATTCTCTTGTGAAGTTTTGAGCTTGAGGGTTTTTTCCTGCATAAGGATGATCAATAATATGGGGTAAGGTCGGTTGTCGTCCACTTACAATTTCGAAGGGACTCTTTCCCGTAGACGAGCTTGTCTGACAATTGAAGCAAAATTGGGCGTCATCTAATAGTTGTATCCAGTTCTTCTGGCGAGCGTCGACGAAGTGACGTAAGTATTCTTCGAGCAAGCAATTGAACCATTCTGTCTGTCCATCGATTTGAGGGTGATAACTCGAGGAGATGATTAAGGTTGTTCCCAAGAAGGCGAATAAATCAGTCCAGAATGTCCCAATGAATCTGCCATCCCTATCGCTACTGATGCTCGACGGAATGTCCCATAACTTTACAACGTGTTTGAAAAATAGTTGGGTTGTGAGTTCAGTCGAACATAATTTGGGAGTGGGGACGAACGTCACATATTTTGAGAATCGGTCTACGATAACCAAGATGGCGTCATATTCTCCGACTTTTGGGAGGTGTGTTATGAAGTCTAGAGACACACTTTCCCAGAGTCTTGTTGGCACAGGCAGAGGTTCCAAGAGTCTTGAGTCTTTGGCTTTCTCGACTTTGTCTTGTTGACAGATGAGGCACGTCTTGGTGTATTGCATGATGTCGTCTCGCATGTTTGGCCAGAAGTACCCCTTTTTTATTAGGGCGTATGTTCTTTGCCACCCAGGGTGTCCGACCCATAAGGTATCATGACATTTCTGTATGAGCTTCTTCCTCAGTTCTCCTATTCTTGGGACATACAATCTGTTTCCTTTTGTCATCAGAAGGTCTCCCTCAACCCAAAACTGTCGTGTTTTCCCAGCTTTAGCTAGTTCGACGACGGCTTTGGCCGATGGGTCTTTATGCAGATGTTCTTTGATGATGTCGCGCATCGATCCATCAATCTTACTTGAGTGAATATGGGCTAACATGCACAGGGCCGCATGTTCGCCCTTCCGACTCAGTGTGTCAGCTGCTTGATTACTTTTTCCTGCTTTGTGTTCGAACTTGAAGTCGAATTCGGCCAACGCCTCCTGCCACCGGGCTTCTTTTGCCGTCAATTTTGGTTGATCGAAGAAGTGGCAAATGGCGTTGTTATCCGTCTTCACTACGAACTGTGATCCCAAGAGATACTTTCTCCAGACTCATAGGCAATGGACTACAACCAGCATTTCTTTCTCGGAGACAGTGTATCTCCGTTCGGCATCGTTGAGCGTTCGACTTTCGTAAGAAATGGGGTGACCTTCCTGAATAAGAACCCCACCTAGGGCAAAGTCGGAAGCATCTATTTCTATTTCAAATGGCTTTGTAACATCTACCAACCCGAGGACAAGACCCCTCGTCATGGTTGTTTTCAGATCTTCAAAGGCCATTTGACAACTATTTGACCACGACCAAGGGTGGTCTTTCTTCAACAGCTCTGTCAATGGGGCGGCTCGTCGTGAAAACCCTTCGACGAACCGCCTATAGTAGTTGGCTAATCCTAAGAAGAACCGCACATCGGATACGGAAGTAGGAACTTTCCATTCTTGAATAGCTTTCTTATCGCTATCCATACTAATCTGTCCACATTTGACGACATGTCCAAGGAAGTTGATGCATGTTTGTGCGAAGGCACATTTTTCTTTCTTGACATACAGTTGGTTCTGCCGCAGCTTGTCAAACACCAGTTTCAAGTGCACTTTGTGTTCCTCTACGGTTGTGCTGTAAACAACTATGTCATCGAGGTATACTATGACGAACTGATCCAAGTATTCGTAGAAAACTTGGTTCATCAACGTGCAGAAAGTAGCTGGGGCGTTTGTCAAGCCAAAGGGCATTACTAGGAATTCGAAGGCCCCATATCTTGTTACACATCTCGTCTTGGGCTCGCCCCCCTCGGCAATACGTACTTGGTAATACCATGATCGCAAGTCCAACTTCGTGAAGTATTTGGCCCCGTGAAGTTGGTCGAACAAGTCGGATATTATCGGCAGTGGATATTTGTTGCGTGCCGTCACCTTGTTTAAGGCTCTATAGTTTATGCACAGACGCAACATCCCATCCTTCTTCTTCTGGAACAGTACGGGGGCTCCGTAAGGTGCCTTTGCTGGGCGGATGAATCCCGCCGTCAACAACTCATCCAGTTGTTTCCTCAATTCGGCTAGCTCGGGTGGAGCCATCCAGTATGCGTTCTTCGCTGGCGGTTTAACTCCAGGGAGGAGTTCAATTTCGTGATCAATGCCTCGACGAGGTGCTAATGTTTGGAGTAAGCTCTCTGGCATTATGTCAGCATAGCTGTTTAGTACCTCCTTGATTTCATTTAGGACAGTTTCTTCGGTGGTCGCTTCTTCCATCAGTCGTATGGCCATAAATGTAGGTTCCTCTCGTTCGAGTCCCCTTTTCAATTGTATGGCCGAGATCATTCGAAGATTACCTGGTTGCTTGATGCTTGCAGGTATTACCGTGGGGTTGCGATCGGTGATCACCAAGCATTTCGCCAGTGGCATTGGGATAACTTTGTGTTCTAGGAGGAACTCCATCCCAAGTACCACGTCAAAGTCGTCCATGCGAACTACGACAAGGTCTAGCTCTCTTGTCCAATCCCCTATTTTGAAGGGGATCCTTTTGGAAACTCCCACAATAGGCAAGGCCTCAGAGTTGTCAGCTTTCATTTTCCCCGGGTCCTTTCCTATGGTGAGTCCCAATCTTCGGGCTTCTTGTTGTGGGTCGCTCCTGAATCTATTAGAGTGCTCTTGCTCGGTCGCGAATTTATTGTCGCATCTACGAACATGAGCCCTTTCTCTATTATCTCCTTCGGTTCGACCTTCCGTTGGAGGGCTGACAAGAATTTAAGCGCGCCCATTCGAGGATTGTCTTTACTTCCTTCTTGTCTAGCATAGTCTCGACCCTTGCGTCATTGCTCTCTTGAATGGACACTTGGAGCGCAGTGAGAGAGGCCCGATGAGGACAGTAGGATACTTTGTGGGGATCTTTACACAGCATGCATTGTAAAGGTGTCGTCGGGTGGTTCCTTTGATGGTAAGGTCCTCGAGATGTCCCTGCTTGGTTGTTCTGAGGAGGTCTATCCGTCCATCCGCTTGGTATGTCGTTACCTCCGTTCGGTCTGTTGGGGCTTCCATTTCGATGACCTGGTGGCTTGTATGTTTTGCACCCAGTGTTTGGGGCCGGTGTCGTTCTTCTTTGGGATCCTGCTTCGTTCCCATAGTGTAGGAGTCTCTCGGTGCAGGCCATTGCGGCAGTTAGGGTTTGGACCTTGTTCTCATGTAGCTTTGTTTTGGCCCACGGCTGTAACCCATTTATAAAGAAGAACACCTTGTCCTTCTCTGATGTGCCCCTGATATCTAGCATCAGGGTTGAGAACTGTCTGACATAGTCTCGTATGCCTCCAGTATGTTTCAGGGCTACTAGTTTCTCCATTGCTATATGTCCTGCGTTTTCGGGGAGGAATTGATCCCTCAACTCTTTCTTGAGGTCCTCCCACGAGTCGATGGTGCACAATCCATCCTCGATGTCTTGCACCTTCATACTCCACCACAGTTTGGCGTCGTCTATGAGATACATCGAGGCTACGGTCACCTTCTTGTCGTCGGTACAAGCTGTTGTGGCTTTGAAGTACTGTTCGACATCAAAGATGAAGTTTTCCAACTCCTTGGCGTCCTGATTCCCTTTGAAGGCTCTAAGGTCTAGGAATCTCAGTTTGTTGGATTCTGCATTAGTTTGCCCAGCTGTGACGTTCTCCATGGCTTTCATGGTCACTTCAATTCGAGTGCTCATGGAGGCCATCCTTTCTTGGATGTTATCGATTGTTGTTCTGAATTCATCAGCTAATCCATTGAACAAGCTCATCATTGTATTTTGTAGCATGTTGAACTCTTCGCCACGTCCCTCTTTGTGTGCGACAGAGCTATCCGGACTACCAGACGGTTTTGGACTGCTAGTAGGAGCAACTCTTTCTTCGAGCGAGGTCACTCAAAACATCAGTTCTGCGATTGGCAACCCATCCAGGCGGTTGCCCATTGCGTCGATTTCTACGACTTTCCCAGTCAATTCGGTCACCCGTGCTTCTAAGAAGCGGAGGGTGTCAGGGACTTCTTTGAGGAACAACATTTCCTCCTCTATTAGCGTAAGCCGGTCAGCTTGTGCTTTGGGTGTCGACTTTGTCGCCGACATGGTTTCGGTCTTTACTATGTCACAGAGCTAACAAAGCTCTAATACCACTTGACACAATCGCACTTTTGAAGGCAGCGGACTAGCGATTGTGCGGCACTCACTTTCCAACGACAAGTGAGCTAAGCCAATTTGTTCTTGCGTCGCCTACGGCCAAGCAACGTATGATCGAGCCTCTAGCCTCGGTTTTAAAAGAAGGTTTTAGAAAACGAGGGTAGAGAGAGATTTTTGAAAGAGACGTTATATAAGCAAGCAAGAAAGAGATAACAACGGCTTAGCATATATAATCTTGGGTAGGGAGAAGTTAACAACTAGTCATATCCCCCTATAGTACATTCTGAGGCATTTCATGTCTGGCAAGCCTAGACATGATATTTTTGAGGCGTCATACGCCCTAGAACTACAAAAGTAAAAACACTAGAATGAAAAGACATGACAAGGGTTTGGCTTGTCATGGGCATGCGACCATGTGCAACACGCCCTGGACAAGCATGACCGTGACACTCAGCTACTACCTCGGCATTGAAGTGCAACAGAGTACTACCAGCATCACCATCTGCCAAAGTGCGTACGTGAAGAAGCTACTGGACACAATTGGGCTTGCGGACAGTAACCCTACAAGAACGCCAATGGAGGCCCAGTCCAGCTAAGGAAGGCCGGCACTACGATGAAAGTCAACCCACCAATTACCGCATCATGGTCGAGAGCCTGCACTATCTGGTAAACACACACCCTGACCTTGCTTACTCTATTGGATACGTGAGTAGATTCATGGAAGCACCCAAGCAGGATGCACTTGCGAATGGAACCAGAAGCTGGGGTGTGAGATACTGCGATACAGCGCAGGGAGAGGAAACAAGAAGCTTGAGTTGGTCGACTACAGTGATAGTGACATGGCCGGTGACGTTGATGATCGTAAGAGCACCAGCGAGAGAGGAAAGAAGAAGCTTGAGTTGGTCGGCTACAGTGATAGTGACATGGTCGGTGACGTTGATGATCGTAAGAGCACCAGCGGAATGATTTACTTCCTCTCAGGCGGCGCGATCTACTGGCAGTGTTGGGTTTTATGTCCTAACCAGCGAAATGATTTACTTTCTCTCAGGCGGCGCGATCTGCTGGCAGTGTTGGGTTTTATGTCCTAAAACTCATAGTTTATAAACAAAACATATTCTATTTTCAATAAAGTTATTATTGTTGTTTATTTAGTAAAGATTGTTATTGAATAAAGTAAACTTTACGATCATTAATCTAAATCCAATAAACTAAGAACACTCTGGCTATAGTATGATTACTTGAACTATATGTAGAGACATAAGAGTGAATCAAGTTCAAGTATATAGTCAAAATGATCTATAGTATAAGGATAAGGCTGAGTACCTTATTCTAGGGGCACTATGGATGCGGCCCATTTTTGTATATGATATAAACAATGTGATCACTAAATTGTACGTGTGGAGACATGTGAGTGGGGGCGTCCTATGCAATGAGTATTGCATAAGATCGGACCATGAAGAAAACCACTCTCACTTTATAATGTCGTTTACTGTTGAGACTGATTTTCTTTTCATTCGATGACCTAGGTAACTCGATCTTAATCCTGAGCTAACCATGAACTCCTGTTTATTCGGAATTATCCTTAGATTTGCATGGGTGAGGTGGCTCGAGTTTGCCGACTCAATAAGCCTCCCATTTCAGGGGTAAGACAGGGTGAATAGTTGGGGACGTGGGGTGCAAGATGGAATTCGCTCCTAACCACTTTTAGAGATAGAAGAGAGGTAGTTCCCTTAAGTACTAACTCCAGGTCTTGAACAAGGGACCCCACCCACTCATTGGCCTGAGAGGGATTCGGTTTACTGGTTGGACCACAAACCAATTGTTCATAAGAGGATAAGTGGGACATAAGAAACAAGAAGCAACTTCAGGGGTAAAACGGCTAATTGACCCAGCTTTAGCTACGAACAACCTGTGAGCGTTCGACTTACTAATCATGGTTATATCAAATGGACAGAAATATATCTATAGTGAGGGGAGTGCAACTACTAGGCTATAGTGGAGTGTCCTAGTAGTTAACGAGTATTGTTGATTAACAAGGTTAATGTGTTTAACCGGTTAATCTTGGATCGTTGGTGTCCATGATCTATAGGTCCATTAGGCCCCTCTGCTAGCTCATATCGGACTAAACAATAGAACAGTGTGACGAGTGAGTTCGAAGTGTTCGAATTCAAATTAGGGAATATGCGCTACATATATACGATATATTTAATCGCATTTTTGTTTTATTTACGAATTAAACAAAAAGAGAGAATTTTAGATATTTAAATAAGTTTTAAATATTTTAATCAAATATGTGTCGGAATTGATTGGGATTGGCTTTTGAGTTAATATTAAATATTAATTAAATAGTTTAATTAATCATTTAATATTACTTTAATTTGAAATTAATTATTCAAATTAATTGTTGAATTAAAATGAAGAAAGTCAAAATGTTGACTTCATTTAATAGAAAAATCCATGTTAGTGGAATTTTGAGGCGTCAAAATTTGGTTTAACCAAACTTACATGCTTGCCAAATAAACCCTACAAGTTTGAGTGGAATTTTGAGTGTCAAAATTTGGTTAACTCAAACATGCATACTTGCCACATAATCCCAAACATTTGAGTGGAATTTTGAGTGTCAAAATTTGGTGATCTCAATTTTGCATGAACATGCAAACATGACTCTATAAATAGAGTGATCATAGTACATGAAAGGTCTTCTTGGTGAAAAATCTTGAGAAAAACCTCTCACAAACACTCTCTTCATATATACAAAATACCTCCCAAGTTAAGTCACTCACCGGATTCCACAATCCCGTTCTAAGGCTGGAGGATAGTGGAGAAGACACTAGTGGTGATTCAAAACCGGTTCGTGAGTTAAAAGGAATTTGAACTACAAAAGGTTAGTATTCAAACTCATTAAGTTTTAATACTTATTAACATGCTAGTTAATTACTATAATTGATGTTCTAAAAGTGCCTAAGTTCCAAATTGCTTCCGCATGTGTTATATTAACACCATCAGGCAGACAGTCAATGCCACCAATTACCACAGCATTGTCGGGAGCTTGCGCTATCTGGTAAGCACAAACCCTACCTTGCTTACTCTGTTGGATACGTGAGTAGATTCATGGAAGCACCTAGGGAGGAGCATCTTGTGGCTGTCAAGCGCATCCTGCGCTATGTGGCTGGAACCAGAGGCTGGGGTGTGAGATATTGCGCAGGGAGAGGAAAGAAGAAGCTTGATTTGGTCGGCTACAGTGTTAGTGACATGGCTGGTGACGTTGATGATCGTAAGAGCACCAGCGGGATGATTTACTTCCTCTCAGGCAGCTCGATCTGCTGGCAATCAACAAAACAAAAGGTAGTTGCTTTGTCTTCTTGCGAAGCAGAATACATTGCCGCTTCGACGGCGGCAACACAGGGGGTCTGGCGTGAGCGACTGTTGGAAGAACTCATCGGAAGAGAAAGCGATCCACCAATGTTATATGTGGACAACGAAGCTACGATCTCCCTGATAAAAAATCCAGTTTTGCACGACCGGAGCAAGCACATAGAAATCAGATTCCACTACATCCAAGAATGTGCAAATCGAGGGCTCATCAAGATTGATTTCATTCGAACAGAGGATTAGCTTGTTGACATTTTTACCAAGTCCCTGGCGCAGGTAAAATTTGAAGAACTACGCTAAAAGATCAAATTTCAAATAATAAGGTAGATATACCACAACTTTTAGGAGGAGATTATTAGATAAAAGCTAAGGGTTTTATTCACACGTTTCCTCAAATTTAGTTAGTTATTTTTTGACTTTTGAACATCAGAATAACGCTCTCCGTCTAATGGAAGAGCGTATTTTTTGCTGGCCATTTTGGCCAACTTTTGTGCCACTAGCTAAATTTAGGATAGGTAGTTATTTAAATATGTGAAGCTGAATCAAATAACAACCATCGAGTCTTCAGCAAATATTTCTCTCGCCTTTTCTTTTCCATTATTTTTTTTTTCGAGAAGTTTTCTTCGACCAGTTTTTTACTCCGTCGACGTTTTTCTCTCAATTGCCAAAAGTCAACATTTGATCATCTAACTTCGCATGTGGATATCGATTCTGTACGTAGAAGGTGCATTGCATGGCTTCTGCCTAAATTTTCTTCGGCATCCTTTTTCTCTTAAGCTCTTAGTGGCGTTATGATGAGTATGATGATTGCATGACGTTTATTTTAATATGTTGATGATTTCCATATTAAGTATGTTATATGATGATGAGTGTCATATTGCATCATGTCGATAGATCGACCTAGGAAATAACCCTAAGAGCATGAAAATGATATTAAAATAATATCTAGCGAGCCTATGTTACTTAATGTAAGAAAGAGATGAGACTAAGGTTGTGTCAGAACAGATAATAAGATGAGAACTAGAGAGACCTCATGCATGTTGTGTGTTGATAAGCGTTGGGATACTTCCCCCAGAAATGATGAGTGCAGGCACGCACAGTATGATGATGTAGGTATTCGTGGGTAGCATGACATCAGGGGTTCCGCTAGCTTCTAGACGTCGCTACAGACAGTTAGCTTGACCAGAGAGAGTCCAAGGGGTGTGCGAGCCGTCTGGAGATCCACACTCACACATGTGGGTCATGTGTAGGGAAGTACTACACATCTATAGTAGTCCGGACTGGAGGCCACCCCTAGTATGAGATGAGATAGAGATACATCCGTATAGCATGTTTGCATGTGATTGCATTTAGCATGGCCCCTGTAGTGGGGTCACTTATTGAGTATTCTTCGAAATGCTCAGGCCATGTGCCACATCATTTTTCAAGTAAAGGCAAGGCGGCCATGTACATGTGACAGCGGCATCGCAGACAGAGACTATAACATACATAGGGTAGTTGCATGTTTAAATTCCTAGTCTAGGTTAGTATAAATTGTCTTGCATTTCAGTTACTTCTATTTCATTTCATTTATTTTGTATTTGTTTTCAATTGTTTTCAATGTTGTGTTAAAACACATAAGACCATGGTTGTGCTTTTAAAGTTGAAAATGTTTTTATTGGTTCGAAATTTATACTATTTTATAATGTTCGATTTATATTATTTTATAAGAAAAAGTAGGAGAGAATTTTGGTAGTGGTTAAGAAACCTCGCATGATCTAACTCATTAAACTCGACATATCTTGTCCCCCACCTTTTATTTTATTTCTTATTTCCACCCAAATTTTAGTTTACTTTTTTTTTTTTCGGGGTTTGGGACTAGGAGAATCTTTTCTCATTTTAAATATATTTTCTTAAAAAAAAAATGTTTCAAATAATTTTTTAATAGTTAATTTTTAGTTTTTAAATATAATTTCTATTCGCTTCTCCCTACCCGATAGTTATATGCTGTAAGTTGTTGTCGTCTTTTTGCTTGTATCACATATAATATCAATTTCAATCTTTCAAATTTTACTTTCAAAACTCTCTTTCGAAATCTCTCTGCCCCGTTTTCTAAAACTTTCTTCTTGAGCTGGGACTACAGGCTCGAACATACGTCGCTTGGCCGTAAGCGATGCAAGAACGAATTAGCTTAACCCACTTGTTACTGGAAAGTGAGTACCGCACAGTCACAAGTCCACTGCCAAGTGCGATAACAAAATATTAAGTTGAACATATTCAACCATAAGGCTTCTGGTGGCTACTCCCCTCCTTCTCTCTCTAGGGTTCTTTCTCTCTCTCTTTCTTTTTTATTTTTTCTTTTTCCTAAATACATAAGATTATTTTTCCTAAATACATAAGATTATTTCAAGCGTGTAGGATTAGTGAGGAGTTGAAAGGACTAAAATACCCTCTAAGTTGACTTTGACTATTTTTTTTTTTTTTTTTTTTAAGCTCTCAATAAAATTCTAAAAAGTTCGATTTTAAAAAGAAAAAATAGGACATCCTCATGTCCATCTTCCTTTCTCAAGTAGCACACCAACATACTATGGACTTATTATTTCAATTGCAGCATATAAATCATAGTCTATTTTTCACCTTAATGTGAAGTTGACTTTCTTACATGGAGAGCTTCAAGAAGATGTATATATGGAGCAATCAGATGGACAAAAAGGTAAAGAAAAAAAAGTGTATAGATTGAAGAAAGCTTTATATGGTTTAAAGCAAGCTTCGAGGGCATGATATAGTCGCATTAATTCTCATTTTGAAAAGATGGGATTCATTAAATGCCCATATGAACATACGTTGTAAGTGAAAACTTACAAGGGAGATATTAGTTTGATGAGATATTTTCTTGAAGTAGAAGTTACTCAAACTACCGTAACTTTATCTATTAGAAGAAATATGCTCAAGAGCTGCTTAAAGATTTAAAATGGATGAACGTACATTTGGTACTCCATCAAAATTGGGTTTGAAGTTGCACAAGAATATTGAAAGGCGAGAGGTTGATAAAAAGTACTTCAAGCAAATTGTGGGAAGCTTGACGTACTTAATCTCAAGAAGAACAGACATCATGCATGTTGTTAGCATGATAAGTCGCTATATGGAGGATCCAATGGAAAAGCATCCCAATGAAACAAGAAGGATACTTCGAGAGAGGAACTTTTGATTAAGGGATATTCTACAGAAAAGGAAGTGATTCGAAGATTGTTGGCTAAACGACTATGCAGGTGATATAGATGATCGCAAAAGTACTTCAAGAAGTATTTTCACGATGAGTTCACGAGCTATATGCTGGTCTTCAAAGAAGCAGCCTATTATGACACTCTCAACTATAGAAGCAGAGTTTGTGTTGACAGCAGCATGCTCGTGCCAAGCAATTTGGTTAAGAAAGATACTTGAAATTCTTAATCAGAAGCAACCAGGTTCGACTATTACATATTATTAATTTTGAATAAAACTAATATAAATAGAAATAAAATGAAAAACAATACAAAATGAAATGTTGGGTACTAACATGTCTACTACTAAATGGAAATGCAATTAACCTATATTAACCTATAATCTACTAAAATTAAATACGAATCTATCTTAAGCATGTGTCATAATTTTGGGATTGTGATGCCACCGTCAACCTTACAGGAGCGTCTTACTTTTACATGAAAATTATAGTAGCACGTGGCTTGAGTAGTTAAATATTCAGTAAGCGACCCCATATTGGGGTTAAATGCAAAGACGCAATTGCATGCATGGGACCTATCATATCAGTCTATTTTCCTACTGCAGCTATCCTAATGGGACAACTTGGATGTGTAATTAATTTTCCTACACAAGGCCTACACGTGCGAGTGTGGACCCACTAGGAGTTGTTGATGTCGGACACCCGTTAGGAATAGCGACCATCATGACTGTACTATGTCAAACATAATGATCGTTCCCCTACCTATTAACGTATGCATCCATATTATCGTGAAGGAACAAGGATATTCTCCGATGCATGAGCACACAATAATACATAAGGTCCCAATATTTTTTTATTTTAATTATCTTTAATACAACCCCGAACGTATTCTTCATATCATTCTCATAATGTTTATCATATCATTTATCATAACTTCCATGCATATGTCGAGGTTGTATTTCATGTTAGTTATCATTTTGCATGTCAATCATATCATATCGTTATGTAACATATAAGTCATATCATAATGTTTTCCTGCTTTCAAACATAACAATCCATATCGTGCACATATCATATCATATATCATAACAGTCACATAATATATCTCAAGCACGTCTTCAACAACTCATATCATAACATATCACATCCTAAAGCATATCCATTCATCAAATACAGCATAACAATCCTATCGTATAACATTTACATATTATTTCATAACGGTCTATATATATGACCTATGACACGTGGGAAACGACAAGCACATGTCATCATACAACATATAATTTATAACCTAACGACGATATGGCCACTTACTTGATTAGTCTTAGCTTGTGTTCTCCTAATTACGTTAGCTCCCGCTCCTCGAAAGTGTTCCAAGCTATCGCCAGTAGATCGTTTATCGTCTTTCGTTAGTATTTCACAATTTTAACATAATTTCAATTAAAAGTTGTTAAATATGGTATTAAAATGACCTCAATTACCTTAATTAGGGTCGAAAACATGTTCGGGAGGGTCGAAAGGGTGGAAATTGGGCTAAAATCCGAATAGCTAGCTGAATAGTCAGAAAAATAAGTCGCCGAGCCGAGCCGTCTAAGCCAACTGAGCCGAAGGGTGTTCGGTGCAGGTTTAAGATAATTGGCATTCGGATCGCGGTTCACAGCCTGCTGCAGCCTGATTGGATTGCAGGTGTTCGGTGATCACGAGCTGCAGATGCGCGTGCGGTTTGGGCTGAGGCGCTAATGGGCCAAGGGCAACGGTTTGGGTTATGTTGGTGCAGGCGGCAATTGGATTCCGACCTGACACGACCTGAAGTCCATGGACTTCGTTGGCTTCACCCAACTCGAGCAACAATTTCTGACAGTTTTCCCTCTCTTCCGTACGTCGATTTCCAATGTCGTTTTCCGGCCCTTTTCCTCCCTTTACTCTTATTTGAAATCTAACGAAGTAAAACGCGTTAAAGCATGTGAGGCTTACCTCTCGTAGTTGTATGAACGTTGGCGGTCCTTTTCGCAAGGTAGGTTTAGGGTTTAGGGTTTAGGGTTTAGAATGCATGAACAGTGAGCGTGCCACTAGCTCGCGTGGATCACTCTCTCAATCACCAATTCGTAGCTATCGCTCAATCGTCGTCAAATTCTGAATGAATTCGATTTTTTGGTCAGTTTTTTTTTTTTTTCGGTTCTTTCTATTTTAGAACGTAATTGTAATATAAGAGATTGATTTAGACTATCTTAATAAGAAATTCCAATTATTGTGCTATTTGAGGAGGCCCATGATTTCCTTTTCTAGGTGAGGAAAACATGAGGCCAATCATGACATCCTGTTAAGAAAAACATGCACTACATAGTGCAGCGCATCCCACCTAGAAAAAGAAAATATGGGCCTCTAAAAGCACTGCGTGGTAGGAGATCATGGGTCACCTTAGACATAATTAAAGTATTACCTTGCATTCTTTCGTATCATGAAATCTTTTAAGGCATGGAGTGTATTATCTTATCTTAATAGTTGTAGAGTTTGTGTAGTACCTTCTTTGGGTTCTCAATCCTAAACATTTTATGTATTTCGTATTATTCTTCGGGCATAATTGCATCATGCATTTTTTAGTTTATGAACCCATTATAGTAATAAGCATGAGTTATTATAGAAAGTTATTAATAAGGAATCAACTCAAGGAAAACTCTAATACTAAACGATAAGGAATCAACCAAAAGGAAAGCTGTGATACCAAATGATATGAAATCACTACAAGGGGAATAAGATTCGGATTCCCTTGTTGATCGAATATCTTAAGTCAAGAACACTTGTTTTAGATTTGAATCACTCCACAAGTAAGATCAATCATGTCTAGCTTGATTATTGTTATCAAATATCTCAAGGCAAGAACACTGTTTGAAATTCAAATCACTCCAAAGCAAGATTGACGATAAGCTTGAATGATTCTTATGCAAACTAAACTACATAGAATTGTAAAGAAACTTAGTCATTGGCTAAAGGAAAGCACAAATGCTTGTTTTACTACATTTTCCAAGTCTATTTACACATACAACATACATGAATTTATATAGCCTCAAAATAAAACTATTAAAGTTGTAACATTCATATTTTATGGCCATAATTATGTAAATGTAACGAAGTAAATAAAAAGTCTTAAAATATATTAATGAAATACAATAACTCTAAATTACTCTAAATTGTAATCCACCCGAAATATATAATAATGAAACTTTATTTTTCTTCAATGTGGCATGAATTAAAATATTTTTTGATCGTTTGAACAACATTTTCTTCACATCTTCCTAATTTGGTTTAGGTTCCAAACTTTCTCTAATCAACTTGAAATTTTAAACATACCTTCATGTCCTTAGGAATATGCCTTATAAGAAGTAGCAAGTTGGAGCACGTCTAAACCTTAAAATATCATAAAGAGTTTTAGGGGCATTTTGGTTATTTTACCCTTAAATCTTGGTTTAGCTATTTAACCTTATCTAATGACTTTCAAACATCACAACATCATTAATCACCATAAAATAAGACCTAATACAAAATTTCATAGCATTAGTAAGCCAACTAGATCATGAACCCGAAGGTAAATTACCTTAAGGGTATTATGGTCAGTTTACACTATTACTTACTTTAACTACTTAACCTTATCCAATAACCACCAAATTTCATATATAATATTAATATTCCAAAATACACGAGCATTAAAAATTCATAGGCACCAAAGTTTATTTAGTGGGTTATTTTAACGTTACTTAAATCTCGAACAATTTGATCGGTTCAAGACCTTAACTCTCGGTTCTTCGTGTTTTTCTTTCATTTATCATTAATTCATACTTGGTTTAAGGTTCATATTGGAATTCAAGCGATTCCTACCAGTATTTCTTAAGAAAAGTCTAAGATCACTACTTACCTAGTCATCAACGTTCGAGACCTCCATTTTCAAGCTTTTGCTATCCGAATTACCTCAATTTTCTTCCAAAGATTCCTTATTGTGTCTAGTTTTTGGAACCATAAAATTTTTCATGTGAGCCGGTCTAGAAGAGGGTTAAAACTAAGAAAAACCAAGGAAAGATCACAGTTTGGTTTAACATGGCCAGTTCAGTTGAACCGACCACATCATCGTCTTCTTCCTCTGGACAGGAAAAAGACGCGGGTGTTTATGTGCGCCGTCTTCTAAAACTATACTTCTTCACATATATGCACAGTGTTTCTCCCCTTGATTTCTTCATGAAACTTAAAGATGGTGTTACAAGGAAGAGGTAGAGATTGATTTCATACTTTCTCGTGGATCGTAGCCTAAGATATTTGCCTCCAAAGTTTGTCAAAAATATGATTTCTCGTCGGAGTTTAAAATAGAGGATTCCTTATTGGGAAGTTGTTTTTAAATATTTTAAGGACCCGATTTCTTCATGGAACCTCTTCCTTATTCTTTCCTCAAGCTAAAGGATTGATTTGGAGGAACGTCTTTTGAGTGTGGGACCTTAATTTTAAGAAATTGTCCTCAGTCTGCAACTCTCCCAAAAAATGCAAAACTTCCTTTTCTTGGACGGCTCGTTCCACAACATTTTAGCTCTCGTTTCTTCATCAAACTTGTTCCTCTGAAGCTAAGGAATGCTTAATTTGAGGAGAAATGGATCGGAGGAGGGAATTCGATACTTATCCCAAATTATACCAAAAATTGATTTTCTTTAATTGGGCACGTTCTTGGAGTTATTTCTCTTGGTGGTCTTCCATGGAAATACTCTTTAGAGGTGTATAAACTCATTGGGATTGATTTCACTAGACGAATTAGCTTGTATGCTCGGAGTGAATTTTCAAGCTTTCCTTGAAGTTCTTTAATGGTGGCCTCTTTTGGGGGAATAAGTTCTAAGCTCTTTCAGTGCTCGATTCCTTCATAGAACTTGTGAGTAATCTTTTTTAGAAGTTGTAGAAATGAGTTTGAAGGAAAATGATGGACAATTGCTCTCGAATTTGGAAGAAATCCGAGAGTAGGAGACCCAAAATCTAAACGACTATTACTTGCCATTGGAAGTTCGACTCAACTTGATTATTGTTCCATACTACTGACCCAACTTCAGACGGAACCTTAAACCGATGTTGAAACCACTAAAATGATCGTGATTTGGAGATTGAGTTTCCTGGATTATCCATAAAAAATATCATCTCACTCAATCTCCAATCAACAAGCTACCGACTTCCAATTTATATTCTAGTCATTGGATGTGGTGAGCTATGTGCTCTCTAGAACATAATCAAATTTGGTGAAGTTCTAACTATTGGATTTGGAGGTTCAAGGGATTTTCTATGATTGTCCACGGTTGCATATCTGATTTTTCGATCCGTGGCATTTTTTTTGTAATTATCTCGAAGTTCAGGGTATTTTGATCATTTACCATTTTGAATATATTATTTTTATTTTTATCAGAAAAAATCCAAAAGTTTTCTAAAACTTTTTTGCTAGTCATTTTTTTCTTATGGACCATCCTGAAATTCCTTGTAGATAAGGAATTAAAATTTCGAAAGTTCGTTAAAATTTTGAAAAAAGAAAAAACCTTTTTGTTCCTTTCTCTAATTTTTTCTTCTCCAATTCTTCTGAAAAAAATTTTAGATCCTGAAAAGGACGAACTTTGTTCACTTTTACTTGAATCATTTAATTCTTTTGCTTGAATCTTTTGAGTACTACGTGGACGACTTATTCTTATTTGAGTTAATTTTCTTCACTTTGGGGTGTTAGACTTGAGCATAAATGTTATAACAAGTTTGAATCCGTCTAAAGTTTTAAAAAGTTAAATCCTTTTAATTCGAAATATTAAAATGTGGAACTATTTTATTAATAAGGTAACTTGTTCTATTTACAGATAATCTCTCAATTTTTTACCAAATTAAAATAACATAAAATTAAAGAAAGGAAAAAAAAAAAAAAGGTGGAATGCATGTAGTCAAAAAGTTAAAAAAGCTAATTTGTTTTTTAATATTTTCATTTAAAAAAACTAAATGCAAATGCTAAGAGACACATTCCTAACAAGGGAAGGAAAAAAAAAAAAAAAAAAACTTTTTCTTAAAAAAAAAAAATATTATTTTCAAAATAATTTTATTTAACATTTAAAAATTAAAACTACAATAATAATCTAATTTCACAAATCAAATTGTATTGGAATTTGATGCCAATTTAATTTGGAGAATGAAAACACAATCATCAAATTGTAGGAAATTGTGAAAAATCCAACCGTTTAAGATTAAATTAACACTATTTTTAGTATATTTAATTTAATTTATTTATTTTTTTTGTTGCTAAATTAATAAAAATACCTTCCAATTTTGGATTTGTCCCGTAAATACTCCTAAATTCTTAAAAGTTTCAATAATACCCCTTCAAATATTTTTGAACTTTTAATAATATTTCAAAAATACCCTTAAATTTTTAATAATATTTCGAAAATACTCTACAACTTTAAAATATTTCATTAATACATCTCAACTTTTTAAAAATAATTCAAAAATACTTTTAAGATTAGTACTATATTTAAAATACTCATCAAATTTTAAATGTAACATTAATACTGATTAATTTTATAAACAAAAAAATAAATAAACATGATTTTTGAAAATTTATGAGTATTTTTGAAATATATATATTTTTGAAATATATATATTTTTGAAATATATATATTTTTGAAATATATATATATTATATATATTTTTAGAGTAAAGGATATATATATATATAAATAAATTTTAAATTAAAATTATTTTGTATTAATTTAGCATTTTTTTATATTAGGGTTTGGTTGGGATGGTAGGATTAAATAAGTAAACGAAATATATAATTGTTATCTATCCATTCTCTCTTCATCCGGCTTCAACCCTCAACTTTTCTGCAAAATTAACTGTCGCCGGCCGGAATTGGGGAGGAGCCAAGAACATCAAACGCTCCAGTCGTATTTGTATTGTAGATGGAGCAGGGGAAACAGGGCGTGGCGGTTGAATTCACTCCTCCACACAACCCAGTGGAGCAGATTCAAGCTCGTTTCAAGGAGTTGGAAAATGGGTTCAAAGCCTGGTTAGCCAAGCAGTCTCTCCCAGTTGAGGCCGCCGTTGTCACCGCCACCAGCGCTGTGCAGGGCGCTGCTATTGGTGGTTTTATGGGCACTCTCACCAACGACGTTTCTTCGTCTCTGCCCACTCCTCAGGTCGGCCTCAACCCTCAAGCCATGGCTTCTTTCAAGCAGGCCCAGGTCCTACTCTGTCCCTTCCTATTTTTTGTTTTCTTACAATATTAAGGAGAGTAATTGAAAATCACCTTATTTCCACATTTCAGTTCTTCAATGAACAAATATGATGCTATGGAATCTTGGGTACCTAATTTTTATGGTTTTCTTTCTAAATTGTAGGCTCTTGCTGGAGGTCCCTTAGTACAGGCTCGCAACTTTGCCGTGATGACCGGTGTCAATGCCGGCATATCTTCTGTTATGAAGAGATTGAGAGGCAAGGAGGATGTCCAGTCAAGGTACGGTTCCTTTTCCTGCTTCATAATTAGACCTATCATCAAGCTTCGCATTCCCTGGCTTTGTTAATTTCATTTTACTTTTTTAATGAAAAACTAGTTTGGTTGAAGAAAATGAAATTATGGAAGAGGGATAAGAAACTCTTCCAATTGGCACAAAGAATACTGAGGTTGTAGCTAAAAAATGGTCATAAAACTTGCTTCAAGGCCACAAAGATGAGAAAATCTGAAAGATTCCATTGTTTGTTCAAGGATTAAGTGCCAAAAGAAGTCTCTTACAAGCTGTAACCAAAGGATGTTCCTTTTGTTTTTAGAACTCAAAGACACATTTATACAATCTATTGAACAGGTCCTGTTCAAGTAAGGTCATCCAAAGGATGTTCCTTTTGGAGATCAAATCTTTTAGTTTGAGAACAGAGCACCAATATCAAAGACATTTGAGCTGTTTTTTTAAAATAGGTAAAAAAAAAAAAACATGCTGACAATATTGTGTTAACTATGCTTCTCAAATGTTATGGATTTAATGAGGCGTGCTATGTAGATGCCTTGTATATTTCTTAGGCCTTTGTTTCACTTAGTTTTTATTGTTTGTGTTACTTTTTCAGTTTCAACCTTTGTAATGGCTCAAGCCCATCGCTAGCCGATATTGTCTTCTTTGTGTTTTCCCTTTCGGGTTTCCTCTCAAGGTTTTTAAAACGCGTCTGTTAGGGAGAGGTTTCCACACTCTTATAAAGAATGTTTTGTTCTCCTCCCCAACTAATGTGAGATCTCACGATCCACCCCCTTCAGGGTCCAGCATTCTCGCTGGCACTCGTTCCCTTCTCCAATCGATGTGGGACCCTCTGAACCCACCCCTTTTGCGGCTCAGCGTCCTTGCTAGCACACCGCCTCGTGTCCACCCCCCTTCGGGCTTAGCCTCCTCATTGGCACATCGTCTGATGTCTGGCTCTGATACCATATATAACGGCCCAAGCCCACCGCTACTAGATATTGTTCTCTTTGGGCTTTCCCTTTCGGGCTCCCTCTCAAAGTTTTTAAAGCGCGTCTGCTAGGAAGAGGTTTCCACACCCTTATAAAGAATGTTTCGTTCTCCTCCCCAACCAATGTGGGATCTCACAGTCCAATCCCACCGCTAGCAGATATTGTCCTCTTTGGGCTTTTCCTTTCGGTCTCTCTCAAGATTTTTAAAACACGTCTACTATGGAAACTTTTCCAGAATATTTCATTCTCCTCCCTAACCAATGTGTGATCTCCCCGTTAATCCTTTAAAATTTTATATTTCATCATTTATGTATTGAATGTGGTGCAAGTTCTTGTTATCACTAAAACTTAAAATAAGGGTACATATGAATTTAGAAAAGGGACTTTCTTGTGGGACTTCGGTATTAGTATAATAGTCCTGAATGATATGCCCTCTTCTCCTCGAGGATCTTATCGAAGATCTTATCAATGAATAACCTTCAGTAACTTAAGACAAAAGAACACCGACGAGAAGCTTGATCTTGATGAATTTGAAATGATATTTCCTATCGAGGATCTTATCTTTCAAAGATTCCTTGGTTTCTTTCAAACCATAAATTGCCTTGGATTCATTAATCCAAAGAATCTTTGGTTTTTGATGCAAGAAACAGGCCACTTAGGAGATGTTCAATATTTGAGCATTAGTCTCTTTCTATTTCTTCACAAAAACTTTTGTTTCTTGTTTGAAAAATTATACACAGGAGACTAAAGTCTCGATTTGAGCATAAAGTCTCGATTTTATGGAAATATCTATAAAATATTGATATTGATGTATAATTATGGAAAATTATAAAACAAAAATTGAAAAATAAGCATTTTATACTTTTCAAGTATGTTAATAATACTTATTATTAACATGGGAGGGGAGGGAAAAAGAGGAAGATGGGATTCTTTGATAATGTGCAGACTTCAATCGTGAACGCTAGTGGTGCTTCTCGATAAATTTGTTGAATTAAATAGCGAATACTGTTGAAATTGGTGAAGTCAAGTTATTTATCCACTCCACCCAACCCAAGTTGATCGGCCAAACACCTCCTAAGTTGTTCGTGATTCTGGAACCCTTGGATCAGTTACTTAAGATGGTTTACAAAATTGTTGCCAAGGTCATAGCCAATAGGTTAAGGAAAGGTTCTTCCAATCACTATCTCTGAATCTCAAGGGACCTTTATTATTGGAAGTCGAATTTCGAGTCGAAGTCTTAGTTGCTAATGAGATCCTTGAGATATGAGGTGTAAAAAGAAAGAGATCATACTCTGAAACTGATTTTGACATGTCTTTTGACCATGTGGATTGGGATTTTTCGATAAGGCGCTTGGGAAGAAAGGTTTTGGTTTTAAGCAGCGTACTTCAATTTGAAATTGCATTAGGCCGGTTATATAAGGCGATCTCGTTTCCCCTTTCAGTCCTTTTGGGGGTGGATGTCTTTAGTAAATTGATTTTGAGGGGGTGGATAAGGGTGCGATCAATGGTCTTCGGATCGGTGGGTAACTTGAGGCGTCAGAACGAAGCTATCTTAGCAAAGTTGCTATGGAAATTCTCCTAGTAGATCAACTCATTCTCATATTCCCCATTTTATAGGGGCCCATTAGAAATATCATAAGGGCTTTCTGATATTTGGTTGTTTTTACAGCATGGTGGCTGCTTTTGGATCTGGGGCTTTGTTTTCATTGGTGAGTGGAATGGGAGGTCCAAATCAGGCTGCCAACGCTCTTACCTCTGGTTTCTTTTTCGCCCTCGTTCAAGGTGGAATTTTCAAGGTGTGCATCAATACCAACTCTTTTATTTTCTTCTGATACTTTTGAAGCATTTCTACCACTCTTCCATCTTGAATGTCTTTGGCTGTTAGTCCCAAGTCATGCGTCTTGGCAACCAGAAAAGAAAATCACTGATTTTACGCGATTTTTATCCCGGGACACTTGTGTGTTAGAGTTAACGCTATTTTGCAGGTAGGGGAAAGGTTCTCTCAACCACCAGTGGAAGATGTGCACTATGCTAAAACAAGAAGCATGTTGAATAACCTTGGCCTACAGGGTTATGAGAAGAATTTCAAGAAGGGCTTATTGTCCGATTCGACTTTGCCTCTGCTCACTGATAGGCATGTAAATTGATATAAAGTTGTTGTGCTTAAGGTGTTATAATTAGTAGATATGATGTATTTATTGACTCGGTATATCCACAGTGCGCTTAGAGATGTCAAAATCCCGCCCGGACCAAGGCTACTCATTCTCGATCACATTCAGAGGTCTCGATTCAGCTAAGCTCTATGAACATAATAGTTGTTGCTTCCATCGCTTGTATTCTATCTCATCTTTTTGGCCAACTGATAATTTCAGGAACCCAGAAGTGAGAGAGAGATGAAGCTGATTTGAAGGAGCATCTTCCCCAGCTATATGCAACGCAAGAATACTAAGTTCATCCTAAATAGGAAGAATGTATGATAAATAGGGCCTGTTGTACTTGTGAGAAGTTGATTTTGTCATTTGAATTCGCATTTTAAGTTCAGTTTTGGAACTTTTTAGATTTCTTCCACAGTTAGCTGAAGAATAATGAAAAGAGGTTCGGAAAACAAAGTTTGCTCAACTTTTTGGCGTCATTTTCAACAATTAGCCAGTAAATGAGTAACAACTAACAATGGAATCTCATTGATTCATCGTTCGGTCCGTGTGCTCTTTTGGGTGCCACAACACGTAAACAATTATGTTGAAGCGTGAGTAGTTTTCTCTAATGTGGTTTAAGATCTCTACACTATATATTTCTTTATCAATTAATCGCCATGTAATAGGTCTTCTCTATATGTGTCTTCTTGAATATAACTCAACTGAACTGTTTGTAGCGCAAACTACTACACGTAGTGTTGAACGTAAAGCTCTACAACAAACTACATTCTTCTGGCTAGTTACTTTTGCTTTTAAAAGAGTAAAGGAGAGAAATATGGAAGTAGAGACGGGAAGATTGAAGATTTTATGTTTTATCCTCCACTAACATGATAAATGCACTCGCATCATAAGGATGTATAAATTTATAGCTATTTGTTTCAATTGAATCAGCTATGTTAAACCAAAAATTCAACCCATCTGTAGTTCTTTTTCAATTTTTACCCTCTTCCAAATCGGTTCTCATAAAAAAAACCTTACGGTTCCATAAACCAAACATTCTAAGGAATCTTTCAAAGAAAATTCGAAGTAATTTGGATATCGAAAGTTCGAGAATGGAGGTCTCGAGCGTCGACGACGAGGTAAGTACCATCTTAGACTTTTCTTAAGAAATATTTGTAAGAATCGCCTAGATTTCAATATGAACCTTAAACTAAGTATGAATTAAGGACATATGAAAGAAAAACACCAAGAACCGTGAGTTAAGATCTTGAACCGATCAATTTTCTCTAGATTTAAGTAACGTTAAAATGACTTACTAAATGAACTCCGCTGCCCATGAAATTTTAATACTAAGAATATTATAGAATGTTAAGATTATATATGAAATTTGGTCGTCATTAGACAAGGTTAAGTAGCTAAACCAAGTAATGATCATAATGCCCCTAAGGTAACTTATCTTCGGTTCATGACCCAAATAACCTCCAAATGTCATGGAACGGTATGAAATGCCTTATTTCATTAATTCTAAGGATTATGTTAAGTTTGAGATGATGGTGTTACTATAACACGTGCGGAAGCAATTTGGATCTTAGGCACTCTAAGTACATTAGTTATAGTAAATTAGCTAGCATGTTCAAAAGCATTAAAACTCAACGAATTTGAATACTAACATTTTATAGTTCAAATTTCTTTTTCCTCACGAATCGATTTCGAACCACCAGTAGTGTCTTTCCTACTATTCTTCGGCCTTAGAACGTGATTGTGAAATCCGGTGAGTGACTAAACTTAATAGGAATTTAGTATATGTAAAGAGAGTTTTGGGAGATTTTCTCAAAATTTTTTAAGAAGAATTTAAATGTACGTTGATCAATCTATTTATAGAGTCATATTTGCATGTTCATGCAAATTCGAGATTATCAATTTTGACCCTCAAAATTCCACTCAAATTTGTGGGATTATGCGGTAAACATGCAAGTTTGGTTAATCCATATATTGAGACTCAATATTTCACTAACTTAAACATGAATTTTTTCATTAGGTGGAGTCCACTCCATTTTAATTCAACAATTAATTTAAATAATTAATTTCAAATTAAAACAATATTAAATGATTAATGAAACCATTTAATTAATATTTAACATTAATTCAAATGCCAATCCCAATCAATTACAGGCACATATGGATTATGAATCCCTATTCATAATTAAAATTTAAATATCTCAAATTCTCTCTTTTTATTTAATTCGTAATTAAAACAAAATGCGGTTAAATATATCGTATATATGTAGTGTATATTCCCTAATTTGAATTCGAACACTTCGAACTCACTCGTCACACTGTTCTAAGGTTTAGTCTGATATGAGCTAGTAGGGGAACCTAATGGACCTATAGATCATGAGCTCCAACAATTCGAGATTAACCGACTAAACTCATTAACCTTGTTAACCACCATTCGTTAACTACTAGGACACTCCACTATAGCCTAGTAGTTGCACTCCCCTCACTATAGATATATTTTTGTCCATTTGATATAACCATGATTAGTAAGTCGATCCTTCACAGGTTGTTCGTAACTAGAGCTGGGTCAATTTACCGTTTTAAGTTACTTCTTGTTCCTTAAGTCCCACTAATCCTCTAATGAACAATTGGTTTGTGGTCCAACCACCAAACTGAATCCCTCTCAGGCCAATGAGAGGGTGGGGCTCATTGTTCAAGACCTGGAGTCAGTACTTAAGGGAACAACCTCTCTACTATCCCTAAAAGCGGGTAGGAGTGAATTCTATCTTACACCCTATGTTCCCAGCTATTCACCGAATCTTACCCCTGAAATTGGAGGCTTATTGAGTCGGCGAACTCGGGTCACTCTCACCCATGCAAACCTAAGAATAATTTCGAATAAACAGGGGTTCATAGTTAGCTCAGGATTAAGGTCGAGTTACCTAGGTCATGAATGAAAAAATCAGTCTCAACAGTAAACGACATTATAAAGTGAGAGTGATTTTCTGCATGGTCCGATCTTATGTAATACTCATTCATAGGACGCCCCCAATGTCTCCATGTACAATTTAGTGATCACATTGTTTATATCATATACAAAGTGGGCTGCATCCATAGTGTCCTCAGGATAAGGTACTCAACCTTATCCTTATAGTATAGATCATTTTGACTATATACTTGAACTTGATCCACTCTTATGTCTCTACATATAGTTCAAGTAATCTTACTATAGCCAGAGTGTTCTTAGTTGACTGGATTTAGATTAATGATCGTAAAATTCACTTTATTCAATAACAATTATTACTCAATAAACATCAATAATAACTTTATTGAAAATAGAATATGTTTTTGTATACAAACTATGAGTTTTAGGACATAAAACTATGAGTTTTGTATACAAATTCACTTTATTCACGAAACCGGCTCGTTCTCGCTTGCGTTCTAAGGCTGTTTTTAAATGGGGCAGTTGTTTCACTCGGTAGCAAAAAAATTATTTCTTGGCGTTGGAGTGGGGAATGCCCCAACTCGATGGTTGGGAGCTGAATTTTGCAAAACCGGCGCATTCTCGCTTCCGTTCTTGGGCGATTTTGAAATTGGGCGGTTTTTTGGCTCGGTAGCGAAAAAATTATTTCTTGGCATTGGGGTGGGGAATGCCCCAAGTCGATGGTTGGGAGCCGAATTTTGCAAAACCGGTGCGTTCTCGCTTGCTTTCTAGGAGTGTTTTAAGTTTTGAAATGGAGCAGTTTTTTCACTCGGTAGCGAAAAAATCATTTCTTTGCATTGGGGTGGGGAATGGCCACACTTGATGGTTGGTAGCCAAATTTTGTGAAACCGGCGCGTTCTCACTTGTGTTCTAAGGCGGTTTTGAAATGGGGCGGATTTTTCAGTCGGTAGCGAAAAAATTATTTCTTGGCATTAGGGTGGGCAATGCCCCAACTCGATGGTTGGGAGCCGTATTTTGCGAAACCGGCGTGTTCTCGCTTGCATTCTAGGGCGGTTTTGCAATGGGGCGGTTTTGCAATGGGGCGGTTTTGCAATGGGGCGGTTTTTTCACTCGGTAACGAAAAAATTATTTCTTGGCGTTGGGGTGGGGAATCCCCCAACTCGATCGTTAGGAGACGAATTTTGCAAAACCGGCGAGTTCTCGCTTGCGTTCTAGGGCGGTTTTGAAATGAGGCAGTTTTTTTGATCAGTAGCAAAAAATTATTTCTTGGCATTGAGGTGGGGAATGCCCCAACTTGATGGTTGGGAGCCGAATATTGCGAAACCGGCGCGTTCTCGCTTGCGTTCTAGGGCGGTTTTGAGTTTTGAAAGAGGGAGATTTTTCGCTTGGTACCAAAAAAATTATTTCTTGGCATTGGGGTGGGCAATGCCTCAACTCGATGGTTGGGAGCCGTATTTTGCGAAACTGGTGCGTTCCCGTTTGTGTTCTATGGCGGTTTTGAAATGCGGCGATTTTTTCACTCGGTAGGAAAAAAAACATTTCTTGGCATTGGGTGGAGAATGCCCCAACTTGTTGGTTTGGAGTCGAATTTTATGAAACCGGCGCGTTCTCGCTTGCCTTCTAGGGTGGTTTTGAAATGGGGCGGTTTTTTTGCTTGGTAGCGAAAAAATTATTTCTTGGCATTGGGGTGGGGAATGCCCCAACTCGATGGTTGGTAGCCCACTTTTGCGAAACCGGCGCGTTCTAGGGCGGTTTTGAAATGGGGCGATTTTTTCGCTTAGTAGCGAAAAAATTATTTCTTTGCATTGGGATGGGGAATGATCCAACCTGATGGTTGGGAGACGAATTTTGCTAAACCAGCGCGTTCTCGCATGCGTTCTAGGGCGGTTTTGAAATGGGCTGGTTTTTTCGATCGGTAGCAAAAAAAATTATTTCATGGCGTTGGGGTAGGGAATGCCCCAACTCGATGGTTGGGAGCCGAATTTTGCGAAATCGGCGCATTCTCTCTTACGTTCTAGGGCGATTTTGAAATGGTGTGGTTTTTTCGCTCGGTAGCGAAAAAATTATTTCTTGGCATTGGGGTGGGGAATGCCCCAACTCGTTGGTTGGGAGCCGAATTTTGCGAAACCGGCGTGCTCACGCTTGCATTCTAGGACAGTTTTGAAATGGGGCGGTTTTATCGCTTGTTAGCGAAAAAATTATTTCTTGGCATTGAGGTGGGGAATGCCCCAACTCATTGGTTGGGAGCCGAATTTTGCGAAATAGGCGTGTTCTCGCTTGCGTTCTAGGGCGGTTTTGAGTTTTGAAATGGGGCTGTTTTTTCGCTCGGTAACGAAAAAATTATTTCTTGGCATTGGGGTGGGGAATGCCCCAACTTGATGGTTGGGAGCCGAATTTTGCGAAACCGGCGCGTTCTCGCTTGTTTTCTAGGGTGGTTTTGAGTTTTGAAATGAGGATGTTTTTTCGCTCGGTAGCAAAAAAGTATTTCTTGGCATTGGGGTGGGGAATGCCACAACTCGATGGTTGGGAGCCGAATTTTGCGAAACCGGCGCATTCTTGCTTGCGTTCTAGGGCAATTTTTAAATAAGTCCACCCCACCAAAATGTCGAGAAATATTGTAACGGCCCAGATCCACTTGCTAGCAGATATTGTCCTCTTTGGGCTTTTCCTTTTGGGCTTCTCCTCAAGGCTTTAAAACGCGTCTGCTAGGGAAAGGTTTCCACACCTTTATAAATGGTGGTTTGTTCTCCTCCCCAACCAATGTGGGACATCAGAATCCACCCCCTTCGGGGTCTAGGGTCCTCGCTGGCACTCTTTCCTTCCTCCAATCGATGTGGGACCGCCTCCAAATTCACCCTCCTTTGGGGCCCAGCGTCCTTACTAGCACACCGCCTCGTGTCTACCCCCCTTCGGGGAACAACGATAAGGCTGACACATCGTTCGGTGTCTGGCTCTGATACCATTTGTAACGGTCCAGATCACTGCTAGCAGATATTGGCCTCTTTAGGCGTTACGTCAACGTATCCTAACGCTATCGTTCTATCAATCTATCACAAACCTATCCCTTTCTACCCATATCCTAACCATATTCTTTCGTCAATCTCCCCTATCCATAGCACTCCGGTATGTAACCTAACCTTAACGTTTCATAAACATATCTTACTCTTATCGTTACATTTCGTTTTGTGCATCCTTCTCATATCCTATCTCAAACGTATCTTTGAACACATCGTACCATAATTATTATCATTCAGTCCACATATTACAACACAACATAAACATAATATAAGCATACCGATGCACAGATAATTCACACATATTAGTATATATGACACGTGCAGAACCACAGGCACGTGTCAACATCAAATATAACCATGCCGATAGTAAGACCACTTACTGAGTATTTCTTTAAATACTCAAGCCATGTGCTACTACATTTTTTCAGGTTAAGGCAAGACATTCCTTTACAATTGACGACGACATCGCAACTCGAGACCATGACACATGCATAGGATAGTGGTATTTATTTTCTTAGACTTAGGATAGAATAGGATGTTTTTAACTTAAACGCTTATTTATTTTATTTCGGGTCGACTGTATTTTAAGATAAATGATATATTTTATGAAATTTAAATGAAGTCTTTTGCATCCAATGTTTAGGATATGTATACAGTGGCGACCTTAAATTAAGTAGAAAATTTCGGGTCGTTACAAATATTTTTTTTCCATGCGTGCGAAAAAAAATGCACCCGTGGGGCCCGCCCCCTAGAACGAAAGCGAAAATGCGCCGGTGCGCGAAATTCAGCCCCCAACCATCGAGTTAGGGCCTTCCTCACCAAAATGCCGAGAAATATTTTTTTGCATGCGTGTAGAAAAAACACACCTGTGGGGCCCGTTCGCTAGAATGCAAGCGAAAATGCGCCGGTGCACGAAATTCAGCCCCCAACCATCGAGTTGGGGCATTTCCCACCAAAGTGCCGAGAAATATTTTTTTGCGTGCGTGTGAAAAAAACGCACCCGTGGGGTGGCTTTACGGAACCGCCCTAGAATGCAAGGAAAATTCAGCCCCGAACCATTGAGTTGGGGCCTTCCCCACCAAAATGCCGAGAAATATTCTTTTGCGTGTGCGCGAAAAAATTGCACCCATGGGGCGGATTTTCGGAACTGCCCTTGAACGCTAGCAAAAACGCACCGGTGCGCGAAATTCAGCCCCCAACCATCGAGTTGAGGCCTTCTCCACCAAAATGCCAAGAAATATTTTTTTTGTGTGCGTGCGAAAAAACGCACCTATGGGGCGGCTTTTTGGAACCGCCCTAGAATGCAAGCGAAAACGTACCGATGTGTGAAATTCAGCCCCCAACCATCAAGTTGGGGCCTTCCCCACCAAAATGCCAAGAAATATTTTTTTTGTGTGAGTGCAAAAAAATGCACCCATGGGGTGGATTTTTGGAATCGCCCTAGAACGCAAGTGAAAACGCGCCGATGCGCAAAATTCAACCCCCAACCGTCAAGTTGGGGCCTTCTCCTCCAAAATGCCGAGAAATATTTTTTTTGTGTGAGTGCAAAAAAAACGCACCCATGGGGGCGGCTTTTTGGAACCGCTCTAGAACGCAAGCAAAAAAGCGCCGATGCGTTAAATTTCGCCCCCAACCATCGAGTTGGGGCTTGATGGTGTTGTTATAACACATGCGGATGCAATTTGGATCTTAGCACTCTAAATACATCAATTATAGTAAACTAGCTAGCATGTTCATAAGCATTAAAACTCAAGGAGTTTGAGTACTAACGTTTTGTAGTTCAAATTCTTTTTTCCTCACAAACCGGTTTCGAACCACCACTAGTGTCTTCCCTACTATTCTCCAGCCTTAGAACGGAATTGTGGAATCTGGTGAGTGACTAAACTTGGAAGGGATTTAGTATACGTGAAGAGAGAGTTTGTGAGGGTTTTTCTCAAGGTTTTTCAAAGAAGACTTTCCATGCACCTTGATCACTCTATTTATAGAGTCATATTTGCATGTTCAACAATTTTGAGATTACCAAATTTTTTACACTCAAAATTCACTCAAATGTGTGGTGGGATTATGTGGCAAGCATGCTTGTTAACCAAATTTTGAAACTCAAAATTCCACTCAAATTTGTGGAGTTTATTTGACAAGCATAGCATGCAAGTTTGGTTAAACAAAATTTTGACCCTCAAAATTCCAATAACTCAAACATTTGGACTTTCTCCATTTTAATTTAACCATTAATTTAAATAATTAATTTCAAATTAAAGTAATATTATATGATTAATTAAACCATTTAATTAATATTTAACATTAATTCAAATGTCGATCCCAATCAATTCCGACACATATTCATTAAAATATTTTAATCTTATTTAAATATTTCTGATTCTCTCTTTTTGTTTAATTCGTAAATAAAACAAAAATGGGGTTAAATATATCGTATATATTTAGCTCATATTCCCTAATTTGAATTCGAACACTTCAAACTCACTCATATGGTTTAGTCTGATATGAGCTAGCAAGGGGACCTAATGGACCTATAGATCATGGGCTCCAACGATCCGAGATTAACCGGCTAAACTCATTAACCTTGTTAACCAACATTCATTAACTACTAGGACACTCCACTGTAGCCTAGTAGTTGCACTCCCCTCACTATAGATATATTTTTGTCCATTTGATATAACCATGATTAGTAAGTTGATCCTTCATAGGTTGTTCGTAATTAGAGTTGGGTCAATTTACTGTTTTACCACTGAAGTTACTTCTTGTTCCTTATGTTCCACTGATCCTCTAATGAACAACTGGTTTGTGGAAAAACCAATAAACCGAATCCCTCTCAGGCCAATGAGAGGGTAGGGTCCGTTTTCCAAGACCTAGAATCAATAGTCAAGGGAACAACCTCTCTACTATCTGATAAGGCAACCCTAATCCTCAGCCCAACGATCCAAGCTTTTGTTGAAGCAAGAACCCTTGAATCAAAGTAATTAACACCTCCTTATATGAAATTTGGATCAACCAAGAGATAAGGCTAGAATCTTGAATCAAAGTAATTAACACCTCCTTATATGAAATTTGGATCAAGATAAGGCTAGAATTAGATTACCTCTTATGATCGAAGATCTAGAAGCAAGATTTGGAAACCTTGTTCTAAATTGAATCACTCCACTATCGAACTTGATCAAGGCTTGATTGAATGACTCCTCCTTATATGAAATTTGGAATTTGGATCAACCAAGAGATAAGGCTAGAATTAGATTACCTCTTATGATCGAAGATCTAGAAGCAAGATTTGGAAACCTTGTTCTAAATTGAGTCACTCCACAATCGAACTTGATCAAGGCTTTGATTGAATGGCTCCTCCTTATATGAAATTTGGATCAACCAAGAGAAACCTTGTTCTAAATTGAGTGAATTGAACTTGATCAAGGCTTGATTGAATGGCTCGGTGGATCAACCAAGAGAAACCTTGTTGTAAAGGCTTGATTGAATGGCTCGGTGGATCAACCAAGAGAAACCTTGTTCTAAGTTGAGTCAATTGAACTTGATCAAGGCTTGATTGAATGACTCGGATGCAATTCTACCACAAGAATTGCTTGAAACATAGAAATGGCAAATATGATGCTCAAATTTCTAAGGGTGTAACGACCGAGATCCACTGCTAGCAGATATTGTCCTTTTTCGGCTTTTCCTTTCGGGCTTCCCCTCAAGGCTTTAAAACGCGTCTGCTAGGGGAAGGTTTCCACACCATTATAAAGGGTGGTTTGTTCTCCTCCCCAACCAATGTGGGACGACAATATCTGCTAGCGGTGGATCTAGGTTGTTACAAATGGTATCAGAGTCAGACATCGGACGATGTGCCAGCCTTCTCACTGTTCCCCGAAGGGGGGTAGACACGAGGCGGTGTGCCAGTAAGGACGCTGGGCCCCAAAGGGGGTGGATTTAGGGGGGGTCCTACATCGATTGAAGGAAGGAAAGAGTGCCAGCGAGAACGCTGGCCCCGAAGGGGGGTGGATTGTGATGTCCCACATTGGTTGGGGAGGAGAACAAACCACCCTTTATAAGGGTGTGGAAACCTTCCACTAGTAGACGCGTTTTAAAGCCTTGAGGGGAAGCCCGAAAGGGAAAGCTCAAAGAGGACAATATCTGCTAGCGGTGGATCTGGGTCCTTACAAAGGGAAACGTCTCAATTTGAGAACTGAATTACATTCATCCACGAATCTGAATTTTACCTAACATATTGTGGGTATGGATCTGGGTCGTTACAAAGGGAAACGTCTCAATTTGAGAACTGAATTACATTCATCCATGAATCTGAATTTTACCTAACATATTGCGGGTATTTATAGTCTCCCGACAAAAGACGTTTGTGGACGGGATTTATTCTCGATCCCCTTAATAGTCAAATAGTTCTTTACAAATAGTTCATATACCAATTTTACCTAACATATTGTGGGTATGGATCTGGGTCGTTATAAAGGGAAACGTCTCAAATATTGTGGGTATGGATCTGGGTCGTTACAAAGGGAAACGTCTCAATTTGAGAACTGAATTACATTCATCCATGAATCTGAATTTTACCTAACATATTGTGGGTATTTATAGTCTCCTGACAAAAGACGTTTGTGGACGGGATTTATTCTCGATCCCCTTAATAGTGAAATTGACAAATAGTTCTTT
The DNA here is from genome assembly GCF_057944985.1 of Cucurbita pepo subsp. pepo. Taxonomy (NCBI): domain Eukaryota; kingdom Viridiplantae; phylum Streptophyta; class Magnoliopsida; order Cucurbitales; family Cucurbitaceae; genus Cucurbita; species Cucurbita pepo. Next base: position 4,775,043 of record NC_141810.1, read on the forward strand.
ACAAATAGTTCTTTCTAACAAATGTTGATGTACTTGCATTGTTAATGCGATAGGTTCAAAATTAATTAGTTCTTTCTAACAAATGTTGATGTGCTTGCATTGTTAATGCGATAGGTTCAAAATTAATTAGTTCTTTCTAACAAATGTTGATGTGCTTGAGTTGTTAATGCGACAGGTTCAAAATTAATTGAGCTCTCTGCACGTAGGTTTGAGTTCAAAATTAATTAGTTCTTTCTAACAAATGTTGATGTGCTTGAGTTGTTAATGCGATATGTTCAAAATTAATTGAGCTCTCTGCGCATAGGTTTGAATTCTGTTGTTGACATTTTTGAATCGACATTTTTTTTATTTCCCCTCTTCAAAAGGATTCGTCCTCGAATCAGAAAAAATCATCACCTCTCTGATCAAATCTACGTGATTCTTGTCATCTTTCCCCTCTTCAAAAGGATTCGTCCTTGAATCAGAAAAAATCATCACCTCTCTGATCAAATCTACGTGATTCTTCGTCCTCGAATAGAAAAAATCATCACCTCTCTAATCAAATCTACGTGATTCTTATCATCTTTCCCCTCTTCAAAAGGATTCGTTCTCGAATCAGAAAAAATCATCACCTCTCTAATCAAATCTACGTGATTCTTATCATCTTTCCCCTCTTCAAAAGGATTCGTCCTCGAATCAGAAAAAATCATCACCTCTCTAATCAAATCTACGTGATTCTTATCATCTTTCCCCCCTCAAAAGGATTCGTCCTCGAATCAGAAAAAATCATCACCTCTCTGATCAAATATACGTGATTCTTATCATCTTTCCCCTCTTCAAAAGGATTCGTCCTCGAATCAGAAAAAATCATCACCTCTCTGATCAAATCTACGTGATTCTTATCATCTTTCCCCTCTTCAAAAGGATTCGTACTCGAATCAGAAAAAATCATCACCTCTCTGATCAAATCTACGTGATTCTTATCATCTTTCCCTTCCTCAAAAGAATTCGTCCTTGAATCAGAAAAAATCATCACTTCTCTGATCAAATCTGCCTGATTCGAAGGATTATACAATTTTTTTTTACTTCACCTCCTTTTGCAATGTTTTGATCAAATCTGTCTGCTTCACTCACAAAAATATTAGAAAAAATTTGTTTCATAAAGTGTATTAAATCCATAAACTACTCGAAAAAAACTCCTTTTGCAATGTTTTGATTAAATCTGTCTACTTTACTCACAAAAATATTAGAAAAATTTTGTTTCATAAAGTGTATTAAATCCATAAACTACTTAAAAAAAATGAATCAGCAGCATGCAACCAAAAACAAATTTCATAGATATATTAGTCCAAGGTTTGTTAGGTACATTCAAATGAGTGTACATTTAGTTTCTTTGCCTTTAAAACATTTGCTACAAAACTTATGGACATCGTGCTTTATCTTCGGCCAAAAGAAGTGTTTATGCAACATCTTATAAACTGTATTAATCCTGAGATGTCCCATTAAGGCACCACCATGTGCTTCTCTCAAAAGCAAATCTTTGATAGAGCATTTAGGAATACAAAGCATAAAAAATTTATGAAACGAATAATAATCATCCATAACTTTTTTTTGCAAGACAAGATAACTAGTTCTGAAATCTTGGACATCTCTATATAATTCGGTAATATGCTCAAGTCCAAGAATTTTTGCACTAAGAGAAGTAAAGAGATCGTACCTTTTAGATAACACATCAGCTACCATATTATCATTACCTTGCTTATATTTGATGACATACGAAAATATTTCAATAAATTTCACCCACTTTGCATGTCTACGATTCAGTTTGCTTTGACCCTTCACATACTTCAAGCTTGCATGATCAAAATGGATCACAAATTCTCTAGGCCATAAGTAGTGTTGCCACACATGCATTATATGAACTAAAGCAAATAATTCTTTATCATAGGTAATATTTTAAAATGTTGGCTCATTTAGTTTTTCACTAAAATATATTAAGTGCTTTCCATCTTGAATTCAAACAATACTTATGCCCAAACCACATACATCACATTCAATTTCAATAGTTTTATCAAAGCCAGCCAAAACAAATAATGGTTTGCTTAATTTCTTCCTAAAAAAAATTAGATGCATTCTCTTGCATTTCTCCCCATTTAAAAACACCATTATTTTTCATTAAGTTATTCAATGGTGCAGCTATGGTACTAAAATCGTTTATAAATCTTTTATAGAAGCTAGCTAACCCATTAAAACTTCTGATTTTACTTACACTTTTGGGTGTTAGCAAATCTCTAGTGACTTTAACTTTCTTTTTATCTCCTTCTACCCTGTTTTTACGGATTATAAAGCCAACAACTTTTTCCATGCAAAAGCTACACTTATTAAAATTAAATTTCTCTTTTCTATGTGTAATCAAAACTAACTTAACATGCTTCACATGTTCAAGCAAAATCTTCAAATAAATTATAATATCATCCATATAAACAACATGCTTTTTCAGATATTTTTCCAAAACATTGTATATTAAGCGCATAGGTTTACTAGGAGCATTAGTTAACTCAAAAGGCATAACAAGCCATTCATACACTCCAAACTTAATTTCGAGAGTTGTTTTCCATTCATCTCCTACATGCATTCTAATTTGATGATATCCAGATTTTAAAATAATCTTTATAAATAGACACGAATCATGCAATAAATCAAGCATATCGTCTAGCCTAGGAATAGGATGTCGATACTTTATCGTGATTTTGTTGAGGACTTATTATCCATGCATATGCGCCAAGTTTCATGTTTCTTTGGCACCAATAAGTCTCGTATAGAACATGGACTCAAACTTTCTGGTACATAGCCCTTCTCCATGAGCTCCTCCACTTGCCTTTGAATTTCTTTTGTCTCGGTTGGATTGACTAGATAAGCTGGCTTATAAGGAATGACAGTCCTTGGAATGAAGTCTATTTTATGTTCAGTACCTCTAATGGGAGGTATTTATTTATGTTGAAACATGTCTTCAAATTCCTGTAAAAGAGATTGAAAAACAGGCAAAGTCAAGTTGTTATAGTTAGAGACCAAAAATCCTCAATTGTACATGAGTACAAAGATCAATTTTTGTGAAAACCTTCTCACCTCTACAATTGTAGCCAAATAACTATCTCTCTTCATTTTTTCTTCAATTTCATCCTTTTTTCATTTTCTTTTTTTCTCTTTGATCTTTTCCTATTTTTTTCACTCAACTCCGTTTTTCTTTTAACTATTTTCCCTCAAACTCTTTCTTTCTTACCTCCAAGAGTGGTTTTTCTACCATATTTTACAAAAGAATACCTATTCAAATAGCCATCATACATAACCCTCCTGTCAAATTGCCATGGTCGGCCAAGCAATATGTCTCCAGCATGCATTGGTAACACATCACAAAGAACTTATCTTTATATTTTCCCAAAGTAAAAGATATTAAAGCTTAGGAAATTACCTTCATTGTTCCACTATCATTGAGCCATTGAAGCTTGAAGGTTTAGGATGATCTTGAGTTGAAATTTGTAACTTTTTGATCAACATAGTACTTACTACATTGGTGCAACTTCCACTATCAATGATAAGACTGTTGTAAATTGTCATAAGTTTTGATTTGATTTGGTTATTTGGATTAGATTTGATTTGGTTATTTGGATTAGATTTGATTGGTTATTTGAATTAGATTTAGTCATATCAGGGTTTAGTTATATATCGGGATTTGATATCAAAATTTGATATCGGGATTTGGGAGAGTTTTGGGTGTCACATCGTATTTGTTGAGTGACATATTGGTGAGTCTTTGTAGTGTGATAGTGAGGTATTCAACACTTTGTTTATTAGTGATTGGTTGCTACCCGTGGATTTAGGGGAACTTCTTCTCTTCGAACCACGTAAATATCTTGGTGTCTCTTTGTGTAATTCCGTTCATTGGTGTTGTGAGTACATTTGTTTCTCTTTCGGCAAACAACAAAGACTACAAGCAGTCCCCTTGACTAAACACCGTGTGTGAAATAGGTTGTCTCTTTGATCATCAACATCATTCTCCGTAACTTGAGTTTTAAGAAGTCTTCTTGTAATAAGTGCCAAATGAATACCATCTTCCAGTTTCTCCTCATTCTTATGAACTTCTTCAACTAGATCATTGATCTCCCCTCCATTTTTCTCGTCTTGGTTCATGATTGTAAAAACAGTAGTTTTATATGCTTAGGACCTCACACACTCAACTCACTGATTTTACACTTAGGAACACTCGTGTTTAACACACAAAGGTAGGCTATTTGGGAAAGTGATTAATTTCTGATCAAGGTAGGTAATATGGATAAAGCAATTCTGATAGTAGCGAGCTATTCAAGACCATCAAGATAAGTAATAACACACAAAGGTAGGCTATTTGGGAAAGTGACTAATTTCTTATCAAGGTAGGTAATATGGATAAAGCAATTCTGATAGTAGCGAGCTATTCAAGACAATCAAGATAAGTAATAACACACAAAGGTAGGCTATTTGGGAAAGTGACTAATTTCTTATCAATGTAGGTAATATGGATAAAGCAATTCTGATAGTAGCGAGCTATTCAAGACAATCAAGATAAGTAATTATGCAGTAACAACAAAATAAAACAAGAAATGAACAAATAAACAAGGGACAAAGATATTTTTGGATATAATTGCACACTTAAAAAAAATGAATTCCAAAGAGAATGGTCGTGAAGATTGAACACAACAATTCCAGATTTATATGCTTTAGGAAAAAATGAGAATTGAAATTTATTTGATCTTCAAATATTCCACATTTATATGCTTTAGGGAAAAATGAGAATTGAAATTTATTTGATCCTCAAATAAACGTGTAAATGGTCTAATGATAAGGATTTATTAAGAACAATATGATAAGGATTTTTTTTTTGTTTTTTTCTTTCAAGATCTAAATATGATCTTTAACAGAACACTAAAAACAAAGTAGAAAGATAATGAAGAACGATGGAAATGGCAGTAAGAAAACAAATGACAGATTTAAAGAGACGATAAACAATAGCGGAGATTAAAGATAAAATCAATTCTAGAGTCGGCCACAAAGATGCAACCTGGCTCTGATACCAAACTGATAAGACAACTCTAATCCTCAGCCCAACGATCCAAGCTTTTGTTGAAGCAAGAACCCTTGAATCAAAGTAATTAACACCTCCTTATACAAAATTTGGATCAACCAAGAGATAAGGTTAGAATTAGATTACCTCTTATGATCGAAGATCTAGAAGCAAGATTTGGAAACCTTGTTCTAAATTGAGTCACTCTACAATTGAACTTGATCAAAGCTTGATTGAATGGCTCGGGTGCAATTATACCACAAGAATTGCTTGAAACATAGAAATGGAAAATATGATACTTGGATTTCTAAGGGAAACGTCTCAATTTGAGATCTGAATTACATTCATCCACGAATCTAAATTTTACATAACATATTGTGGGTATTTATAGTCTCCCGACAAAAGACGTTTGTGGATGGGATTTATTCCCGATCCCCTTTAATCTCCACAAAAGAATAAGTCAAATTGATCATTTGACTTTTACATAATTTATGAATTAAAAATAGTTTTTTTTTAACAAATGTTGATGTGCTTGAGTGACTAATGCGATAGGTTCAAAATCAATTGAGCTCTTTGTGCGTAGGTTCGAATTCTGTTGTTGACATTTTTGAATCGACATTTTTTGAATCTTCTTGACAATAGGTCCATTTGGAACACCGTGATTCTTATCACTATCCCTAGAAGTGAATTCCATGGATAGCCTACTGAGTCGACGAACTCAAGCCACTCTCACCCATGCAAATGTAAGGATAATTTTGAATAAACGGGAGTTTATGGTTGCAATACTCATTGCATAGGACGCCCCCACTCACATGTCTCCGCATGTACAATACGCCCCCACTCACATGTCTGCGCATGTACAATTTAGTGATCACATTGTTTATATTATATACAAAAGTGGGCCGCATCCATAGTGTCTCCAAGATTAGATACTTGGCATTATCCCTATACTATAGATCACTTTGACCATATACTTGAACTTGATCCACTCTTATGCCTCTACATATAGTTCAAATAATCATACTACAGTCAGAGTGTTCTTAGTTTATTGGATTTAGATTAATAGTCCTAAAATTCACTTTATTCAATAACAATCTTTACTAAATAAACATCAACAATAACTTTATTGAAAATAGAATATGTTTTTATTTACAAACTACGAGTCTTAGGACATAAAACCCAATAGGGCCTTCCCCACCAAAATGCCGAGAAATATTTTTTTTAGTGCGCGCGAAAAAAACACACTCGTGGGGCCGCCCTAGAACGCAAGCGAAAATGCTCCAGTATGCAAAATTTAGCCCCCAACCATCGAGTTGGGGCCTTCTCCACCAAAAGGTCGAGAATTATTTTTTTGCGTGCATGCGATAAAAACGCACCCGTGTAACGGCTTTTTTTTTCACGCATGTGGAAAAAATATTTCTTGGCATTTGCGGTGGGGAAGGCTACAGTTCTCCTCGGGAGCGGTTTTTTCACACGCATGCGAAAAAAATATTTCTCGGCATTATGGTGGGGAATGCCCCAATTCGATGGTTGGACACCGATTTGCGACACTGGCACGTTTTCGCTTGCGTTCCAGAGCGGTTCTCCTTGGGAGCGGTTTTTTCGCACGCATGCGAAAAAATACTTCTTGGCATTGTGGTGGTGAATGGCCCAATTCGATGTTGGACACCGATTTCGTGACACCGGCGCGTTTTCTCTTCCATTCTACGGCAGTTTCGAAAAGCTGCTCCATGGGAGCGGTTTTTTTCGTACGCATGCAAAAAAATATTTCTCGGCAGTGTGGTGGGGAATGCCCCAATTCGATAGTTGGACATCGATTTCGCGACACGTTTTTGCTTGCGTTCTACGGCAGTTCCGAAAAGCTGCTCCATGGGAGCGGTTTTTTCACACGCATGCGAAAAAAAATATTTTTGGCATTGTGGTGGGGAATGCCTCAATTCAATGGTTGGACACCGATTTCATAACACTGTCGCGTTTTCGCTTGCGTTCTACAGCAGTTCCGAAAAGCTGCTCCACGAAAGAGGTGCCGTAGGGTAGAGCTGTCGTGCTCTTGGCCCAACATGTGGCAGTTGCTGTATAGCGCTTCCAAGTCGAGTAATGGATTGGGTGTCGAATCAGTTCTTGAATTGGGTCGCTTAGGATCGCGTATGCCAACCAGCCGTCGACAAGCGTCCCTTGTTCGGCCGACACGTAACACTTCTCTTCAACTAGTACATGTTCCAATTGACACCAAACGCGATCATCCCCTCTCTACGTGACACGCGTCCACCTGCAATTCCTTTACTTCAATTAGTTTTCCATATTTTCTAGCCATTTTACATTTTTTTCTATTTTCTAATCAAACTTTCCAACAAAATTATTGCTGTTCTGTTTTGTTAACTATGGGGGAGATATACTCTCATTCAAAGTAGGCTCAAAATTAGAAAACTCACATTTCTTGAGACTCTGGAACTTCCACTTCCAATCTGATTTAGCTCGGGTAACAACATATTAAAATTTGAGAACCTAATTTCAAGCAAAAGTTTCAAACTCTTACCTTTTAATATTCGTGGTTTCTTGATTAATTTGGATGATTCAAAGTGTCCACCATTGAATTGTAGTACCCACCGTGGTTTTCTTTTTTAAAATTGTTTTCTTCTCTCCTCCCTTCCCTTTTTTTCTTTCTTTTTCTCTATTCTTCAATATTTTTCTGTTTTAGGCTCTTATAGACTCTTTATTAGTAAAAATGATAATTTTTTGGTTCGAGGTTGCCTTTGACGACTATATTAAATTTTTTACTATTTTTCTTAAGTTCCGAGTATTTTATAAATATTTTTCTCTTCGGCATCATCTTGAAATTATGTCTTTTAACGCCTTAAAAAAAATCTAAAAAGTTTTAGAAAATTAATTTTGATGGGGCTAAGCATTATTAATTTATAATTTGAAATTTCTGAAACTGAGGAGAGGTTATAGAAGTGCTAGAGTTTCAAAGATTATATCCACAAGAACAATATGGTGAAACACCTTTTGAGAAGCAATGAGGTTGTTATCATAGAAAACGGTGTTGGTTTGAGGTTTACAAACCCAACTGTGTGAAAGCTCCAAAAAGAACCCTAATCATAACACTGGTGCTTCAAGTCCTTCATCCACTGTTTCATTTAACCGAAAATAAGAAGCTTTCTTAAAACCCTTTTGCCAACACTTTCGGTGCAGATCATCTGAAGGACATTGATGGGATGGTTGCAGCCATACATTAAAATGTTTTTTCCATTTTTCTCCAAGTCAAAAAAGGAATGACTCACCCTCCTACTGTTTATCCTGGCCCACAGGGTAAGCAAACCCTTCAATTTTAGGACCAACAGCCCCTAAAGGTCTAGAGAGAGAGTGAGCGAGGTAACCACCGCTCCGGCCACGAGGAGTCCGGTTCGAGCTGAGCCTTCTTCACGAGATCTTAACAGAACCTAGAGAGAGAACATTCTTGACTATTAAATCGTTCAAACCATCCAGAAATTAGGAAAATCTAAGGTAAAGTTCTTGAATCTAGATTCTTCGATTTCATTCAGATTTGTGGAATATAGTAATAGTTAGAATCTGAAATTTGAGTATGCTAATCTAGGAAGGATTAAGCTCAAAACATGTGAAGGAAGTTGTGACCAATTCAGATCGGAAATGGGAGTTCCGGTGTTCGTCAAAGGAGGTAGGTATTGATGTTTCTTGCCGCCTTGGGACTAAGATAATTGTCCCTACGATTAGAAATAAATTACAAGAAAAATACCTACCTAAATATGGATATACATTCTACAAATCTTGTGAAGGAACCATGTTGATCCGAGTTAAATAGAAAGAAATATGAAAATGAAAAGAAAATGGGAAAAAGTAATCGTATCTCGGAAATCGTAGGAGAAAGAGAACGCAGACGACGAGTGGGACACGTGTCAGGCAGAGAAGAAGGTTGCTGTTCACCGGAGAAGGAGGGACACGTGTCAAGCACCCAATGGCGAAGAAAATTCAATGAAATACATCGCGTCGAGCAGGAACCGAAGGCCGGCGGCTTGCTACCCGAGTCCACAACCCGATGACCCACGCGCGACCCCGCTTCTTGTTGCCACGCGTTAGTGTCAGAAAATTCAGGTCTCTAGCACTCGCCTCCAGATTCGAACCCACGCACTCATCAGCGGCTGACCAATTCGAGAGCGCCACATGGCAGAACGAGGGTGCGTGTCCTCCTCCCTCAGGGTGTCTGTACGCACGCGTGGCCTTGTGCGTGTAACACTTTGCCAGGCTCGTGAGGTGTTGTTTTGGCCCGTTCAACCTCTGTTTGCTTGATTTTCCTCCCGATTCCAATTCTAACCCTATTTTTATATGAAATAGGATTTAATTGGGAAAAATTAGTATTTTTGGACACGCTATTTGTGTAGAAATACTAAACGAAGGGCACACGTCAATCATGTAAGTCACCACACGGAACTTTAGGAAGAAATACTTGTAGGAGTCGCTTGGTTATGCATGCATGCTAGTTTAATTACCTTGGGTAGTAGCTTTCCATGATTGAATGTAGATAATTTGATTGTTAAGAGTATGGATGTATTATGTGAAGTATTATGAGAATTATCTGAGTGTTGATACTATGTTTTAAGCTTCCGCTTTATATGTATATGTTTAATTCATGCTGAAAGGAGTATGAGAAATTGTGAACTCTACGCTCCGGGAGATTGATGGATGTTATCGCCCCATTGAGCATGTATGTTTACTTTGCATGAATTATGTATGATGATGCTAGATGATACTTGTGTGCACCCTCAATAATTTCCATGACCCACATTTATGATAAAGTCTAGGGATTTGTGGTTAGAGCGACGAGTCACTAAGTATAGACCTGACATTTCCCCTAGGAGCCTAAGAAACTACCACGACATACGAACAACCTCTAGAGTACCTAACATTTGTGGTTGCTAAGAGAACGCACCACTTCCCCAAGGCCCACATTAAACCCTAGGGTACATAAGTAGCTGCCCTCCGTTGAGTCGTTTTGTACCGCGAGAGAGAAGCAATAAGATTGAGGTGGAGGATCGATAACGCCGCAAGACTTTGGACGTTGCGAGCCTTAGGTGGGAGCGAACAAATGTCGGGGTACGTCGGGACAAGGAGGACAGACGCACCGTCAAGGATAAACGGACGACGACGATCTCACCGGCGATGACATTCAGATTCCGCGATTAGGATTCGTCGGACTCTTGGGCGAGGAAGACAGAGCAACGGGTGCAGGTCGGTTCTTAGGGTATCCCGCGACTTTGTCTCAGCCAGTGTACGGCCTGTACCTTGTGGGCCGCGCTCGAACACCATCGCTGGGTCGCGTCTTCAGTTCGGCCCAAGACCAGCAACACCAGACGCGTCCAGAAATCATGCGCTGTCAGTAACCTTCACAGCTCGTCGGCTCAGCCCTTTGACTTCGTCAGCTCGGCACTTAGCTTCGTTGGTGGCTCCGTTGCATTCCGCGGCTCGAATTGGCGACGTGGCTTGGCGGCTCGACGGCTCGGTATATGAATAATATACTGATTCCTAGGTTTCTGACCCTTCTAGAGCCATTCCCACCCTTGTTTCAACCATCTGAGGTCAGTATAACTCCACTTCGATAAAAATAGGTTGTGATAAGAACGTACCTTAGTAGTTAGTCATAAGGGCTAGTTGTGAAAGGGCTCTAAGTGTATCATGTGATCTTATAGGGGTAGTTAGGCGCCAGACTTAGCATCGCGAGTGACTTCGGCCAAGGCCAAGGAGGTAAGTAACCTTACTGTTGGCGTTAATTATCTATGTGTAATGGTGCGTGCACTGTGGCCTTCGCACGTACCATGTGTGCTGTCCACGTATGTTGTGCAGTATGTTTATCTTGCTGTGAAATGCCAATGTATACCATGTATGCTATGCTAAGTATTTTCTTGTGGTGAAATAGCATCTATGTCATGCTCATGTACGCGATGTTGTTGCCATGACTTGTTTTACCTTGTATGCATGAAATTAATTGATATGTCATGAATGTGTTGGGAGTTTACATGTCATGGATGTGTTGACTGGTGTACTACAATACACTCATGTGATGTTTCGGTGAGTCATGCTATGTAATGCGACGAGGAAAATGAAATGATGAACTTGTAATGCCATGGGGGTAGCGATAGAGACCCCGTGCATGTTGTGTCTTATGTATGGGATTATCGCTATGTACGTATTGATAGTACAGACGCGTAAACTCGATATTATGCTCACTATGATATCATGCAGGTCCCCTCCTTTTTCAGTGGCGTCCGGTAAGGTATGTCATGCGTACCCAACCAAGCCAGGCCCAGGGGGTTTGTGTACAAACCCACTTGATGGGCCCACATCGACGTACGTGGCCCGTGCGTGAAGGAGTACCACGCATCCACTTTACCTAGATAAAGCCAGGGCCTAAGGCCATGTAAAAAGAAAAATGGAAGACAGCCCCCTCATGTTCGCTTTTCTTTACTTGTGATTGTGCATGTATACTGTGTGTGTGAACTGTTTGTGTCCTGAATGTATTTTGTATGCTTGACCACAACAGTGGGGTGGCTTACTGGATATTTTATATAATACTCAAGCCACGTGCTACCTATATTTTCAGGTAAGGGCAAGGCTCCTATGTACGGCTGACGGTGAACGTTGCGAAGGCCATGGAAGTCTTAGGAAGGATTTGTAGTGCCATAGACGTCGTGTTGAGATTCTTTTGAATAATAGCTATTTGCGATTGTTTCTCCTAGTTAGTTGTTGATTGACTCTTCCAGTTAGGTCGTCGTTATTGATTTTCTAGTTATGAACTACTTATAATAATGAACATGTCGTTGCTATAGAGGTCGTCTTATATGAACTTTCGTACTTTTGTCATTCGAATGTAAGGTAACGTCGCTAATTAGGTTGGAGAAAATTAGGGGCGTTATAGTTGGTATCAGAGCCCTAGGTCATAGATCATGTAAACTGGCCTATGATGTAGGCCTAAGGTACTTTCATGGTCCTCCAGCAACCACACCGTCACTGTCAGGTACATATGTATATTGTAAGAAAGAATTATTGCTTGTACGCTTGCATGTCCTGATATTAGTATGTTCCATGATGTGACAAATATATGGTTGTATGTGTATGCAGCCTACATCATTTTGATTGTTTGTGGAAGTTGATAGACTAGTATGTAAACCCATAGTCGTTACTATGTTTAGATATGCCACCTAGGACGCGAGGAGGGAGTACTAGGGGACGACCCCCACTTAAGGTAGAGGGAGAGGCGGAAGGGGACGAGGTTAAGACTGCGAGAACTCCGATGACATTCCCGCCACCAGCGACACCCCAGCCCGCCCGAGACTCGGCGGGGGAACTGGTAGACGTATTGTGGATCGTAGTACGAAACTTATCCGGTGATCAGTCAGCTTTCGATTCAGCCTCTACCAGGGAAGCCAGGTGCTTGCGGGATTTTAAGAGGGACGACCCACAAACCTTCAAAGAAACTTCCGATGACCCGACAGAGGCACAGTTGTGGCTGAGTTCCATAGAGACCGTATTCAGGCTGACAAAATTCCCCGAAGACCAAAAGGTGGAATGCGCAGCATTCATGCTGCGTGCAGATGCTCAAGTGTGGTGGCGATCCACCTGAGAACTTATCAGACCCGAGGGGGTGGAATCTCATGGACAGAATTTAAGGAGGCTTTTACAGAGGCATACTACTCAGAGGACGTCCAGATCCACAAACATCAAGAATTCACCCACCTGAAGCAGAGGGTGCGTTCGGTTACTGCCTATGCCAAGAGAGTTCGCCAAGTTGAAATGCTTCGCCCCGAATTTGGTAGACACCGACTACAGAACAGTCTGCCAGTTTGTGCTGGGGTTGGACAGGAAGATCCGTAACGTGGTTGAGGCGATAGCACCTACGACTTATGTTGGGGCTCTGAGAGTAGCACGGGCTATGGAGGGGACCGATGGACCGAGCGAATCCTGCTCATCGACCTAGAGACGGAAACGATGCAGTGACCAAGATGATCATCGCGAATCCCGTTCATCGACCGAGAGATAGAGACGACGCCGTGATTGGGACGACCGTCGTGATTCATCCCCATTGCCTCCACTAAGACGACCAGATAGACGGCGTCGCGATCCCAGGTAGAGCCAACAGGGAAGGGAAAGCAGAGCAGACGATAGACCCAAGTGCAGTGAGTGTGGGAAGAACCATTGGGGTCAATGCCTGGCTCGCTCTAGAGCCTGCTTTCGATGCGGAAAGGAGAGTCACTTGGCCAAGGACTATCCGGGAGGTCGCGCCAATAACATCGGTGGTCAGCAGAGACCACTACGCATAGCGGATGCCCCCACTCATTACCACCCTCTAGCGAGAGCCTATGCCTCCACCAGCAGGGACGCTGAAAACCCGGATGCGGTGGTGACAGGTACACTATCCGTCCTTTGTCACTTTGCTTTGACGTTGTTTGACTCGGGGTCTACGCACTTCTTTATCTCCACTAATTTTGTTAGTCAAGCAAGGATCGTATTAGAACCCTTGTTACATGATTTTTTACTAGGCACCCCATCAGGGGTGAATATGGTCGTTGCCTATAGGGTAAGGAATGCCACATAGTAGTATCAGGTGTTAGCTTGGGCGTAAACTTAATGGTGGTCGATATGTCCGTGTATGATGTAATCCTAGGCATGGACTGGTTAGCAGAAAACCATGTTAGCATAGACTGTCACAAGAAGGAGGTTATTTTCATGCCACCGTTTAGGACAAGATTCAAATTCAATGGCACAAGTCTGGACACAATGCCCAAGGTGATATCGATGATGAAGGCGAAGAAGCTGGTCTAGCACAGAGCCTAGGCGATACTAGCCAGCATGGAAAAGGTCAAGGAAGAATGAGTCTCCCTAATCGCGTTGCCTATAGTGAACGAATTTCCGGACATGTTCCCAGAGGACTTGTCAGGGATCCCTCAATTCTGAGATGTCGATTTTGCCATAAAAATGGAACCAGAAACCGGTCCTATATCCAAGGCCCCATACCGCATGGCACCAGCGGAGCTAAAAGTGTTAGGTTATGGAGTCTGATGCTTATTTATAGCTTGGTCAACGGTTATATCCGGTAAAGCTATATTTGGTAAAGCTATATCCGGTAAAGTCAACGGTTATATCCGGTAAAGCTATATTTGGTAAAGCTATATCCGGTAAAGCTATATATGGTAAATAGCTATATATAGTAGATGGTTAAATCTGGTAAAGCTATATATAGTAAATTGAACTATATATATATCCCGTCTGGTAGAGCTTTGATAAGTACTTTCTATTATCTATAATTCTCTCTTACTGTACATACGTGAAGTCATCAATAAAAACAAATCCTTTTAGCCAGAGTTCTCCTTGCACTTTTTTCTATCCCATTCTTTGTGTTTATCTAGATCGAGCGTGTGCGTTGTTGTGCGATCCTAACAACTGGTATCAGAGCTAGGCGAAATTCACCACGATCTGTGAAGATGGAAAGTTCAAAGATTGGAATGGAGAAGTTCGATGGATCCAATTTCAGTTTCTGGAAGATGCAGATTGAAGATTATCTGTACCAGAAAGATCTTCACGAACCTCTGTTGGGGGTGAAGCCGGATACCATGACCACGGAACAGTGGAAGCTCAAGGATCGACAAGCCTTGGGGCTGATCCGGTTGATGCTATCCAGAAACGTGGCGTTCAACATTATCAAGGAGAAGACAACGTCAAATCTATTGAAGGCGCTGTGAAATATGTATGAAAAACCATCGGCTATGAACAAGGTGTATTTGATGCGGAGATTGTTCAATCTACAGATATCTGAACGTAGACCTGTTGCTGATCATATAAATGAATTCAATATGATCATAAGTCAACTGAGTTCGGTGGAAATTAATTTCGAAGATGAAATTAAAGCGTTGATTTTGATGTCATCCATACCCGAGTCATGGGATACTGTTGTTGCCGCAATCAGTAGTTCCCGAGGATCTGATAAACTGAAGTTTGGTGAAATTCAAGATGTAGTTCTGAGCGAAAGTATTCGCAAACGAGAAACTGGAGATTCATCAGGCAATGCTCTCAGTGTTGATCGAAGGGGAAGAAGTAAATCGAAGGGCCGAAACAAAGGGCGATCAAAATCAAAGAACAAAGAAAAATCTCCAAATAGACCAAACGTAACGTGTTGGAATTGTGGAGAAAAAGGTCACTTTCGGACAGGTTGTACAAGACCAAAGAGGAAGCAGAATCACAAATCTGGAGATGATGACGATTCTATAAATTCCGCAGAAGACATTGGGGATGCTCTAATCCTCAGCGCGGACAGTTCGATTGAATCCTGAATTTTGGATTCAGGTGCATCTTTTCATTCGTCTCCAAATAAAGAGTTGTTCCGGAATTTCAAGTCTGGAAATTTCGAGACGGTGTATCTTGCCGACAACAAAGATTTGGAGATTAAAGGAAAAGGAGATGTCTGCATAAAAACTCTGGCAGGAAATCAGTGGACATTAAAGGATGTCAGATATATTCCTGCTCTCAAAAGGAACCTGATCTCTATTGGTCAGTTGAATAGCACAGGTTATGCAACAAAGTTAGAGAAGGGTTCGTGGAAGATTATGAAGGGTGCTACAGTGGTAGCACGTGGCTTAAAATCTGGAACCCTATACACCACTGCAGGGTGTAAGATCATAGCTACTGTTGCTGAGAGTGCTTCAAATTTAAGTCTACGACACAATAGACTTGAACCTATGAGCGCGAAAGGAATGAAGAGGCTGGCTGCGAAAGAAGTTTTAGAAGATCTAAAATCTGTTGATGTGGGTCGTTGTGAGAACTACGTTATGAGCAAGCAGAAACGAGTTAGCTTCACAAGGACCGCCAGAGAATTTAAGAAAGTGCGGTTGGAAATGGAACCAGATGTGGAGCAAGGTTCCAAGACCACGAAGCAAGTGGGAGTTGAGCTTGAGTTGCAGGGAAACTCACCTAGTGATGTTGTAGCAGATACTCATGAAACTTCTGAGACTACTGCTGAGGAACCAGATGTGGAGCAAGGTTCCAAGACCATGAAACAAGTGGGAGTTGAGCTTGAGTTGCAGGGAAACTCACGTAGTGATGTTGTAGCAGATACTCGACAAACTCCTGAGGTTGTTGCGGAGGAATCAGTAGTGGAGCAAGTGACACCTGAACTGGTGTTGAGATCATCCTGTACTATCAGAGTACCAGATATGTATGTACCTTCATTACACTATCTGTTGCTGATGAAAGGGAACCAGAGCCCTTTGATGAGGCCCTACAGTTGGAGGATACAACCAAGTAGGAGCAAGCCATGGATGATGAGACGTCTAGGCTTCAAAAATGCGTTGTACTGAGGCTGAGTACGTGGCAATAGTTGAAGTTGGAAAGAAGACGATATGAATGACTGACTATCTGGAAGAATGGGCAAGAAGTAGCACGAAGATATTCTTTACAGAGATAGTCAGAGTGTCAAACAGTTGGCGAAGGAACCTGGTCTATCATTAAGAGAAAACATAGAAGATGATACCATTTCACTTGCAGGTTACTGAAAGATGGTGATGTGTTTGGAGAAGATAGAGGGTGCAAAGAATCCAGCAAACATGTTGACAAAATGTGTTGATGTTGGAATATTGAGGTTGTGCAAAGCCTCAATTGATATGGTGCCATGAAGACCATGAAGATGCTCATGGTCATTTGAGAATGAAATTCTTGGTTGACTAGATCAGTCTCTAAATGGGAGAATTGTTATGTTATGGAGCCTGATGCTTATTTATAGCTTGGTCAACGGTTATATCCGGTAAAACTATATATGGTAAATAGCTATATATAGTAGATGGTTAAATCTGGTAAAGCTATATATAGTAAATTGAACTATATATATATCCCGTCCGGTAGAGCTTTGATAAGTACTTTCTATTCTCTATAATTCTCTCTTACTGTACATACGTGAAGTCATCAATAAAAACAAATCCTTTTAGCCAGAGTTCTCCTTGCACTTTTCTCTATCCCATTCTTTGTGTTCATCTAGATCGAGCGTGTGCGTTGTTGTGCGATCCTAACAAAAAGAACTCAAGACACAACTACAAGAGCTGCTAGACAAGGGGTTAATCAGACCTAGTGTGTCGCCTTGGGGTGCACCAGTATTATTCGTTGAGAAAAAGGATGGTTCCATGCGCTTATGTATCGATTACAGGGAAATGAATAAGAGGACGGTGAAGAATAGGTACCCCCTCCCACGCATCGAGGACTTGTTCGACCAGCTCAGAGAGGCCATAGTGTTTTCAAAGATCGACCTTCGACCAGGTTACCATCAGATTAAGATAAAAAGCGAGGACATGCCGAAAATAGCTTTTAGAACAAGGTACGGCCATTATGAGTTTGTGGTGATGTCATTTGGACTCACCAATGCCCCTGCAGTGTTCATGGAGCTGATGAATCGGGTGTTTAAGGAATATCTAGATACCTTTGTCTAGGGGTGTACACTCAACCCGAAAACCTGGGAACCCAAACCAACCCAACCCGAAATATAAGGGTTGGGTTGGGTTGTGTTGGATTTTGGGTTTGGGTTGGGTCCATTTTTTTTAACCCGATCTGATTTGAGTTGGGTTCGGGTACCAAAAGAAAATGATTGGGTCAACCCGGCCCAACCCGAAAAAAAAATGAAATTAAAGTCCAAATGCCCAAAGTCAAAGCCCAATATACAGAGACTTTTGTCTAGTTTCTTACCAAGAAATGCATGACTCCATTTCTAGTGCCCAAGCCCAAGCCCAAGTTCAAGCCCAAGCCCAAGCCCAAACTGACATTTCACACCCCAATAATTATCTTAGTGGTGAAAGAAATTTCTCTTACTTCCCCTTGCTATTGTTGAGTTCTTGGCAGCACTCTCCCTCCGCAATTTTTACACAAATTTCATTCCTTTCTCTCTCTCATTAATTTTTACACAAATTTCATTCCTTCCTTTCTGTCATTTTACTCTACAATCCTTCCTTTGCCATTCTTTTATTTTGCTATCCCTTCTTCTGCCGTCATCTCCTCTCCTCTAAAATTCATTTCAACTCCTCTTCTTTGCACTTCATTTCTCCTCTCCAATTCATTTCAACTCCTCTCCTCTGCAATTCATTTCTCCTCTCCAATTCAATAGCATTCTCTAGCGTTCTTTGCCTTGTTTCTTTCGCGCGCGCCGTCTTTTTCTCTTTAGTCTCCTGGAACGCTATAACGGGTAAGTTTTTTCGTTTTTTCTCTTTTTGTTATATCCCCTTGCAAAAACTAATTGTATATTTTAACCTTGATGCATTCTATGATAATTGTTCCTATTGAGTTAAATGTTTGAATCATAATAGTTCTATTTTACTTTTTATAGATGGAAAACAATAGTGCAACAATATGTGCAAGTAGCTCTAGTAATTATAATGCATCGAAACCACCATTGGCTACCCAATCTGAATTTAAGAAGAAGAAACCCAGTAAATCAACCATGTGGGATCACTTTACAAGATTAGAGAACAATAATAAGAGGTGCAAGTGCAACTATTGTTCTAAGGAGTATGCTTGTGATACTAATTCTTGTGGAACTAGCACGTTATGGAAGCACTTAAAAAATAAGTGTAGGAAGTACACATATAAGGTGGAGGACAAAGGACAAACCACTCTAAGTTTTCAACGTTCAATGGATGGAAAGGGTGGTAGTAATATTGTTAATTCATTATTTAGTCAAACAAGATGTAGAGCAGCATGTGCCAAGATGATAATTATGGATGAATTATCATTTAAATTTGTAGAGAATGAGGGTTTCAAATTGTTTTGTAGTATTGCATGTCCTAAGTTTGACCCTCCTTCAAGAGTAACCATTGCTAGAGATATATTTCAGCTCTATCTAGAAGAAAAAAAGAAGTTGAAAGATTTTTTAGTCAATCATTCCAAGAGGGTTTGTCTTACCACTGACACATGGATTTCGTTGCAAAATATTAATTACATGGTAATCACCGCTCATTTTATTGATTCAGAATGGAATTTGCATAAAAGAATTCTCAACTTTTGTCAAGTTGCTAACCACAAGGGAGAGACTATTGGCAAGATTATTGAGAGTTGTTTATTGAAATGGAGAATCGATAAGGTTTTCTCTATCACAGTTATAATGAAAGTTCCAATGATATAGTTATTTCATATATTATGAGAAGACTTAGAAGTTGGAATTCACTTGTCTTAGATGGAGAAATATTACACATGAGGTGTTGTGCTCACATAATTAATTTGATTGTGAATGAAGGGCTTAAAGAAATGCATGACTCCATTTCTAGTGTTCGCAATGCCGTGAGGTATGTTAGATCATCCCCCAAGAGATTGACAAAATTTAAAGATCGTGTTGAACAAGAAAAAATTAAATGTAAAGCACTTGTTTGTTTGGATGTGACGACTCGATGGAATTCCACTTATTTGATGCTTGATCATGCCTTGAAATTTGAAAAAGCTTTCAAAGTATTAGAGGAGGAAGAATTAGATTATGTTGATTATTTCAAAGAGGGGGATCAAGGAAACAAAAGAATAGGGCCACCAACCATTGATGATTGGAAAAATGTTGCAGTGTTTGTAAAGTTTTTGAAGGTTTTCTATGATGTCACTGCGAAGATAAGTGGTTCTTTATATGTGACTTCTAATTCTTATTTTCATGAACTTTGGAGTATTGGAGAACTTTTAATTCAGTGGAGTACAAATGTGAACTCTGTTTTAGGTAACATGAGTTCAAATATGAAAGTTAAGTATGACAAATATTGGGGCTCAGTGAAAAGAATTAATAAGTTGATATTCATAGCTGTGGTACTCGATCCTCGTTACAAATTGGATTACATATCATTTTGCTTTTCGAATATTTACGAAGATGCTATGGCTAAAGTGATGGTGGATGACATAAAGAATTATTTAATTCGTTTGTATGATTACTATAAGTTTTATGATAATGCTCAAGATCATCATCAATCTGAATCAAGACTCATTTCTAAGTCCATGAGTATGGAGATGGACACAATTGATGAAGAGAATTTGAGTGGTTCAATATTAGTATTATCAAGATACAAACGAAGAAGAGAAGAGCAACATTCACTCGAGTTAAAGAATGATGTGGATCGATATTTATCTAACCCTAGTGAAGAACTTGATGATAATTTTGATGTTTTGGCATGGTGGAAAACAAATGAGTTTAAGTATAGTTTTATCGAAAATTGTCCAAGATGTTTTGGCCGTTCCAGTGTCGACGGTATCTTCTGAATCAGCATTTAGTACGGGTGGGAGGATTCTTGATTCTTTTAGGAGCTCTTTGACACCTAAAACAGTGGAAGCTCTGATATGTACACAAAATTGGATCGGTAGAAAATCAGTTTAGATATTCCTCATAAACTTGAAGATTTGGAGATTTGTTCTAAGATTGAAACAGGTAACTCCAAATCTATTTATTGTCTATTTGTTAAGATGTATTATGTATTGTTATATCACAATTTATATTTTATTTTTCAGATGATTTAAGACCTTCAAGTTCCACAAACGTCATGCAATAATTATTTTTCAATGTAAGTAAAATATTTGAAGTTATACTATGCTTTATCCAAACAATCTTAAAACGGTACTAACTTTCAAGATGCTATTTTTTCTTTTGTAGGAATTAAAAATGCAAGAGAGGGCCATGAATGTTGTAACTTTTGATTTACTTCATTGAATATTCTTCACATATTTATAGGTGAATTTTTAGGCCTTTTGTTGAATGATTATATATTGGGAATGTAATAATTTAATTAGATGTGGTAACTTTAGAATTGATTCATTGCATATTCTTTATATATTGATAGGTGATAATATGGATGCAATAGAGTTTGATATTTTTGATCTACAACTTAGAGATAGTAATTGTTTTATCATTTTAAGTCATACAAATTAAATTTTTTAAAAAATTTTTGAACCAACCTGAAAATAGAGGGTTGGGTTGGGTTGGGTTGGAAAATTTCTTGGGTTGGGTTGGGTTACTAATCCAACCAACCCAAACTTTTGGGTTGGGTCAAAAAAATCCTCCAACCCAACCCAACCCGGACCATGTACACCCCTACCTTTGTCATTGTATTCATAGACGATATCTTGTGTACTCAAAGACGGACCAAGAACACCAAATGCACCTGAGAAAGGCCTTGACAATCCTGAGGGAAAATAGACTACATGCCAAGTTCTCGAAGTATACATTTTGGTTACGCGAAGTCTCGTTCCTAGGACATGTGATATCGGCGGAAGGAGTATTAGTTGACCCTGCCAAGGTAGAAGCAGTCACCAATTGGGCTCGTCCAACCACTATGACTGAGGTACGGAGTTTTCTGGGTCTGGCAGGCTACTACCGACGCTTCGTGTAGGACTTTTCCAAGATAGTGGCACCCCTTTCGCTACTGACTTGGAAAGCTACGACGTTCGTATGGATCGAGGACTACGAGGCAAGCTTCCGAGACCTGAAGGAGAAATTGGCGAGTGCACCTGTGCTCACAATGCCTGATGGTACAGGGAACTACGTCATTTTCAACGATGCTTCCAAGAAGGGCCTAGGATGCGTGTTAATGCAACGGGGAAAGTTATTGCCTACGCATCAAGACAACTGAAGAACTATGAAAAGAATTATCCCGTGCACGACTTGGAACTAGCACAGTAGTGTTTGCATTAAAATATGGCGACACTAGCTGTATGAGGAGAGGACTCAAATCTACACTGACCATAAGAGACTGGAGTATTTCTTCACCTAGAAGGAGTTGAATATGAGACAACGACAGTAGCTATTACTAGTCAAGAATTATGACATCGATATTTAGTACCACCCCGAGAAGGCCAATGTGGTTTCAGATGTCCTAAGTAGGAAGACAGCACATTCATTGGCATTAATCACGAAAGAGCCCAGGGTGCAGGCAAATTTCGAGCGAGCTGAAATAGCAGTAGCACTGGAAGGCATTAAGGCCCAACTACCTCGGCTAAGTGTACAACCCACTCTTCGGCAGAGAATCGTTGAGGCGCAGGCAAGAGACTCGGGCTTAGCGAGGGTACTTAATGAAATGGAGACTGAACCACCGAGTGGGTACTCCAAGTCAGCGGATGGTGGGTTGTTGTATCAAGGTCGCTTGTGTGTATCGATGATAGAGGAATTGAGAGGTGAAATATTGAAGGAGGCACATAACTCCCCATTCGCCATGCACCCCGGCGGTACAAAAATGTATCAGGACATCAGACCCCACTTTTGGTGGTGTGGTATGAAGAAGGATATTGCGGAGTTCGTCAATACATGCTTGGTTTGTCAACAAGTCAAGGCTTTTAGGATCGATATCAGTCGTTAGCTCTGATACCAGTTGTTAGGATCACACAACAACGCACACGCTCGATCTAGATGAACACAAAGAATGGGATAGAGAAAATTGCAAGGAGAACTCTGGCTAAAAGATTTTTTTTTTTTATTGATGACTTCAGGTATGTACAACAAGAGAGAGTACAGAGAATAGAAAAGTACATTTTCAAAGCTCTACCGGACGAGATATATATATGGTTTAGTTTACTATATATAGCTTTATCAGATTTAGTCATCTACTATATATAGCTATTTACCATATATAGCTTTACCGGATATAGCTTTACCATATATAGCTTTACCATATATAGCTTTACTATATATAGCTTTACCAAATATAGCTTTACCGGATATAACCGTTGACCAAGCTATAAATAAGTATCATGCTCCATAACCTAACAATTCTCCCACTTGGAGACTGATCTAGTCAACCAAGAATTTCACTCTCAAACGACCATGAGCATCTTCACTACAGCATACCAATTGAGGTTTTGCACAACCTCAATATTTCAACATCAACACATTTTGTCAACATGTTTGCTGGATTCTTTGCACCCTCTATCTTCTCCAAACACGTCACCATCTTCAACTAACCTCTGAGTGAAATGGTATCGCCTTCTGTGTTTTGAATGATAGACTGGGTTCCTCGCCAACATCATGAGTCTCAGGAGTTTCTTGAGTATCTGCTACAATATCACTATGTGAATCTTTCAGCAACTCAAGCTCAACTCCCACTTGCTTCACCTCTGGTTTCTCAGCAAGAGTCTCAGGAGTTTCTTGAGTATCCGCTACAATATCACTATGTGAATCTTTCAGCAACTCAACCTCAACTCCCACTTGCTTCACCTCTGGTTTCTCAACAAGAGTCTCAGGAGTTTCTTGAGTATCCGCTACAACATCACTCTGTGAATCTTTGAGCAACTCAACCTCAACTCCCACTTGCTTCACCTCTGGTGTTTCAGCAAGAGTCTCAGGAGTTTCTTGAGTATCCGCTACAACATCACTCTGTGAATCTTTGAGTAACTCAACATCAACTCCCACTTGCTTCACCTCTGGTGTTTCAGCAAGAGTCTCAGGAGTTTCTTGAGTATCCGCTACAACATCACTCTGTGAATCTTTGAGCAACTCAACATCAACTCCCACTTGCTTCACCTCTGGAGTTTCAGCGACGCTTCCAGCCGACGCAACCCCCTCTGGAGTTTCAGCGACGATGCTTCCGACCGACGCAACCCCCCTCTGGAGTTTCAGCGACGCTTCCGGCCGACGCAACCCCCTCTAGAGTTTCAGCGACGCTGCCTCCGGCCGACGCAACCCCCCTCTGGAGTTTCAGCGACGCTGCTTCCGACCGACACAACCCCCTCTGGAGTTTCAGCGACGCTGCTTCCGACCGACACAACCCCCTCTGGAGTTTCAGCGACGCTGCTTCCGACCTACGCAACCCCCTCTGGAGTTTCAGCGACGTTGCTTCCGCCCGACACAACCCCCTCTAGAGTTTCAGTGACGCTTTCGGCCGACACAACCTCCTCTGGAGTTTCAGCGACGCTGCTTCCGGCCGACGCAACCCCCCTCTGGAGTTTCAGCGACGCTTCCGGCCGCACAACCCCCTCTAGAGTTTCAGCGACGCTTCCGGCCGACGCAACTTCCTCTGGAGTTTCAGCGACGCTTCCGGCCGACACAACCCCCTCTAGAGTTTCAGCGACGCTGCTTTCGGCCGACGCAACTTCCTCTAGAGTTTCAACGACGCTTCCAGCCGACGCAACCCCCTCTGAAGTTTCAGCGATGCTTCCGGCCGACACAACCCCCTCTGGAGTTTCAGCGACGCTTTCGGTACTTTTCTTCAATTCTCTAACAGTCTTTGTGAAGCTAACTTGTTTATGTTTGCTCATAACGCAGTTCTCACAAGGACTCATAACAATCTCCGCATCATATACACCTTGTTCATAGCCGACGGTTTTTCGTACATATTCGACAGCATCTTCAACAGATCTGACGTTGTCTTCTCCTTGATAATATTGAACGCCACGTTTCTGGATAGCGTCAATCGGATCAACCCCAAGGCTTGTCGATCCTTGAGCTTCCACTGTTCCGTGGTCATGGTATCCCCGACTTCACCCCCAATAGAGATTCGTGAAGATCTTTCTGGTACAGATAATCTTCAATCTGCATCTTCCAGAAACCGAAATTGGATCCATCGAACTTCTCAGTTCCAATCTTTGAACTTTCCATCTTCACAGATCGTGGTGACTTCCGCCTAGCTCCGACTTCCGCCTGGCTCCGACTTCCGCCTCACTCTGACTTCCGCCTGGCTCCGACTTCCGCCTGACTCTGACTTCCGCCTGGCTCTCACTCACTTTCGCCTGGCTCTCACTCACTTCCGCCTGACTCTCACTTCCGCCTGGCTCTGACTTCCGCCTGGCTCGGACTTCCGCCTGGCTCTGACTTCCGCCTGACTCTGACTTCCGCCTGGCTCTGACTTCCGCCTGGCTCTGACTTCCGTCTGGCTCTGACTTCCGCCTGGCTCTGATACCAGTTGTTAGGATCACACAACAATGCACACGCTCGATCTAGATGAACACAAAGAATGGGATAGAGAAAATTGCAAGGAGAACTCTAGCTAAAAGGATTTTTTTTTTTTTTTTATTGATGACTTCAGGTATGTACAACAAGAGAGAGTACAGAGAATAGAAAAGTACATTTTCAAAGCTCTACCGGACGAGATATATATATGGTTTAGTTTATATATATAGCTTTACCAAATTTAGCCATCTACTATATATAGCTATTTACCATATATAGCTTTACCGGATATAGCTTTACCATATATAGCTTTACTATATATAGTTTTACCAAATATAGTTTTACCAGATATAACCGTTGACCAAGCTATAAATAAGTATCAGGCTCCATAGCCTAACAAAGGCACCTAGACAGAGACTAGTGGGGTTACTACAGCCTCTCAATATACTTGAATGGAAGTGGGAGAACATAGTGGGCCTACCTAAGACATTGAAGGGTTACACTATAATATGGGTGATCGTGGACAGATTGACAAAGTCAGCACATTTCCTCCTCAGCAAGGCCACCTACACAGTGGACAATTGGGCAGAGCTGTACATGAAGAAAATTGTCAGACTACATGGGGTTCCCGTGTCGATTGTATCAGACCGAGACCCACGTTTTACTTCAGCATTTTGGCGCAGACTCCAAAAAGTGTTGGGCACTCGATTGGGCTTTAGTACAGCATTTCACCCGCAGACCGATGGACAAACGGAATGGTTGAACCAAATTTTAGAGGACATGTTGCGGGCTTGTGTTCTTGACTTCACCGGGAGTTGGGACTCGAAGTTGCACATTATGGAATTCGCTTATAATAACAGTTATCAAGCGACAATTGGCATGATACCATATGAGGCATTGTATGGAAAGCGGTGTATGACACCATTATGCTGGGGCGAAGTAGGAGAACAGGAACTGGTAGGTCCGGAGTTGGTCCGAGTCACGAACGAGGTGATGCAACAGATCAGGAGGAGGATGCACACCGCTCAGAGTAGGTAGAATAGTTACGCGGACTCGAGACGGAGAGATTTGGAGTTTAAAGTGGGCAACATGGTATTCCTGAAGGTGGCCCCCATGAAGGGCGTTCTAAGATTCGGACGCAAGGGCAAACTGAGTCCACACTTCATAGGACCCTTTGAAATTTTGGAGCGAATCGGGCCCGTTGCGTATAGGTTAGCCCTACCCCTATTCCTCTTAGCCATACACAACGTGTTCCATGTATCGGCACTTCGCACGCAAGTACCTAGCGAACCCCACGCACGTGATATATTATTCGGCTCTAGACGTGACCAAAGACTTAAGCTATGAGGAGAAATCGGTGGGGATCCTGGCTCGCAAGATAAAGACTTTGCGCACCAAGGAAATTGCATTTGTCAAGGTGTGGTAGGGAAACCACTCAGTAGAGGAGGCCACGTGGGAACGAGAGGACAAGATGAGGGAGAAGTACCCAAAGTTGTTTTGGATGCAGACACTTTTGAGGACGAAGGTCCTTCTCCGGGGGGGTGATGTAACGATACGCATTCCAAAAAAAAAGAACGCAACACTTGGTGAGGGTTGCTAAAAGAACGCAACACTTCCCCGAGGCCCACATTAAACCCTAGGGTATCTAAGTAGCCGCCCTCCGTTGAGTCGTTGTGTACCGCGAGAGAGAAGCAGTAAGATTGAGGTGGAGGATCAATAACGCCGCGAGACTTAGGACATTGCGAGCCTTAGGTGGGAGCGAACCAACGTCGGGACAAGGAGGGCAGACGCACCATCATGGACGAACGGACAACGACGATCTCACCGGCGGCGGCAGTTAGATTCCGCAATTAGGGTTCGTCGGACTCTCGGGCGAGGAAGACAAAGCAGTTGGTGCGAGTCGGTTCTTCAGGTATCCCGCAACTTCGCCTCAGCCAGTGTACAGCACGTACCTCACGGGCCGCGCTCGGACACCATCGCTGGGCCGCGTCTCCAGTTCGGCTCAAGACCAGCAACACCAGACGCGTCCAGAAATTGTGTGCTGTCAGTAACCTTCACAACTTGTCAGCTCAGCCCTTTGACTCCGTCGGCTCGGCACTCGGCTTCGTCGGCGGCTCCGTTGCATTCCGTGGCTCGGCTCGGCAGCATGGATTGACGGCTTGATAGCTCGACTTAGTGGCTCGGTATACGAATAATATACCGATTCCAGGTTTTCGACCCTTCTGAAACCATTCCCACCCTTGTTTCAACCAGCTGAGGTCAGTATAACTCCACTTCGAATAAAAACAGGTTGTGATAAGAAAGTACCTTGGTAGTTAGGCATAAGGGCTAGTTGTGAAAGGGCTCTAAGTGTATCATGTGATCTTATAGGGGTAGTTAGGCGTTGGAGTTAGCGTTGCGAGTGACTTCGGCCAAGGCCAAGGAGGTAAGTAACCTTACTGTTGGCGTTAATTATCTATGTGTAATGGTGCGTGCACTGTGGCCTTCACACGTACCATGTGTGCTGTCCACGTATGTTGTGTCGTATGTTTATCTTGCTGTGAAATGCCAATGTATACCATGTATGATATACTAAGTATTTTCTTGTGGTGAAATATCATCTATGTCATGCTCATGTATGCGATGTTGTTGCTATGACTTGTTTTGCCTTGTATGCATGAAATTAATTGGTACGTCATGAATTGTTGGGAGTTTACATGCCATGGATGTGTTGACTGGTGTACTACAATACACTTATGTGATGTTTCGGTGAGTCATGCTATGTAATGCAACGAGGGAAATGAAATGATGCACTTGTAATGCCATGGGGGTAGCGATAGAGACCCCATGCATGTTGTGTCTTATGTATGGGATTATCGCTATGTATGTAATGATAGTACGGACGCGTACACTCGATATTATGCTCGCTATGATATCATGCAGGCCCCCTCCTTTTTCTTTGGCATCCGGTAACGTATGTCATGCGTACCCGACCAAGCCAGGCCACGGGGTTTGTGTACAAACCCGCCTGGTGGGCCCACATCGACGTACGTGAACCGTGCATGAAGGAGTACCACGCATCCACTCTTCCCGGTTAAAGCCAGGGTGTAAGGCCATGTAAAAAGGAAAATGGAAGACAGCCCTATCATGTTCGATTTTCTTTACTTATGATTGTGCATGTATACTGTGTGTGTGAATTGTTTGTGTCCTGAATGCGTTTTGTATGCTTGACCCCAACAGTGGGGCGACTTACTGGGTATTTTATATAATACTCAAGCCACGTGCTACCTATATTTTCAGGTAAGGGCAAGGCTCCTATGTACGACTGACGGTGAACGCTGTGAGGGCCATGGAAGTCTTAGGGAGGGTTTATAGTGCCATGGACGTCGTGTTGAGTTTCTTTCGAATAATAGCTATTTGCGATTGTTTCTCCTAGTTAGTTGTTGATTGACTTTTCCAGTTAGGTCGTCGTTATTGATTTGCTTGAAACTACCACAAGAATTGCTTGAAACTTAGAAATGGCAAAATTGATGCTCGAATTTCTAAGGAAAACGCCTTAATTCGAGATCTCAATTTCATTCATTCACCAATCTGATTTTTACATAAAATATTGTGGGTATTTATAGTCTCTCGACAAAAGACGTCTGTGGCCGGGATTTATTCCCGATACTCTTTAATCTCCACAAAAGACTAAGTCAAATGGACCATTTGACCCTTACATATTTTATGAAATTAAAAATAATATTTTCTAACAAATGTTGATCTACTTGAGTGGTTAAGGCAATAGATCGCGTAGATTCGAATTCTGTTGTTAGACATTTTTTTGAATTTTCTTGGCAATAGGTCCATTTGGAACCTCGTGATTCTTATCAAAGAGGTTTTCACAAAAATCAATCTTTGTACTTATGTACAAGGAAGGATATTTTCATGACATTTTTTTTAATCTTCTTGGCAATATGTCCATGACATTTTTTTTAATCTTCTTGGTAATAGGTCCATTTGGAACATCATGATTCTTATCAAAGTGATTTTCATGAAAATCAATCTTTGTATTTATGTACAAGGAAGGATATTTGGTCTCTAACAATAACAATTTGTCTTTGTCTAGTGTGTTTCAATCTCTTTTACAGGAATTTGAAGACATGTTTCAAGATGAAGTACCTAAATAACTACCCCCATTAGAGGTACTGAACATCAAATAGACTTCATTCTGGGTTCTGTCATTCCTAATAAGCCAGCTTATAGAGTCAATCCAACTAAGACTAAAAAAATTCAAAGGCAAGTGGAGGAGCTCATGGAGAAGGGCTATATACGAGAAAGTTTGAGTCCATGTTCTATACGAGACTTATTGGTGCCAAAGAAAGATGAAACTTGGCGCATGAGCATGAATAATAGAGTCATCAACAAAATTACTGTAAAGTATCGACATCCTATTTCTAGGCTAGACGATATGCTTGATTCATTGCATGATTCATGTCTATTTATAAAGATTATTTTGAAATCTGGATATCATCAAATTAGAATGCAGGTAGGAGATGAATGGAAAACAACTTTCAAAATAAGTTTGGATTGTATGAATGGCTTGTTATGCCTTTTGGGTTAACTAATGAACCTAGTACACCTATGCACTTAATATATAATGTTTTGAGAAAGCATGTTGTTGTTTATATTGATGATATTATAATTTATTTGAAAATTTTGCTTGAGAATGTGGAGCATGTTTAGTTTTGATTACACACAAAAGAGAAACTTAATTTTAATAAGGGTAGTTTTTGCATGAAAAAAGTTCACTTCCTTAGCTTGGTAAAAATATAGGAGGAGTAGAAGTAGATTAAGAGAAAGTTAAAGTCATTAAGGATTTGCCAACACCAAAAAGTGCAAGTAAAGTTTGGAGTTTTTATGGGTTAGCTAGCTTCTATAAGAGACTTTAGTACCATAACTGTTATGCACCATTGAATGACTTGGTGAAAAATAATGTTGTTTTTAAATGGGGAAATGGGAGAGAATGCATTCAATT
Organism: Cucurbita pepo subsp. pepo; assembly: GCF_057944985.1. Taxonomy (NCBI): domain Eukaryota; kingdom Viridiplantae; phylum Streptophyta; class Magnoliopsida; order Cucurbitales; family Cucurbitaceae; genus Cucurbita; species Cucurbita pepo. The sequence continues at coordinate 4,804,995 of NC_141810.1, forward strand.
TTCTTCGGAAGAAATTAAGCAATGCACCATAATTTGTTTTCCCTAGCTTTGATAAAACTTTTGAAATTGAATGTGATGCATGTGGTTTGAGCATACGTGCTCTTATAATTCAAGATGGAAAGCCCTTAATGTAATTTGTGAAAAACTAAATGAGGCAACCTATGATAAAGAATCGTTTGCTTTAGTTCATATATTGCAGGTATGACAATACTACTAATGGCCTAGAGAATTTGTGATTCACTTTGATCATGAAAGCTTAAACTATCTGAAGGGTCAAAGCAAACCGAACCGTAGACATGCAAAGTGGGTGGAATTTATTGAAACATTTATGTATGTCATCAAATATAAGCAAGGTAAAGATAATATGATAGTTGATGTGTTATCTAAAAGGTACAATCTCTTTGCTTCTCTTTATGCATTAATTCTTGGATTTGAACATATTATAGAATTATAGAGATGACCAAGAATCCAGAACTATTTATGCATCTTGTCTTGCAAAAAAGCTGTGGATGATTATTATGTGTTTCATAAATCTTTAATTAAGAAAAGTATGCTTTGTATTCCTAAATGCTCTATAAAAGATTTGCTTTTGAGAGAGGTACACGGTGGTGCCTTACTGGGACATCTTAGGATTAATAAAGTTTATAAGATGTTGCATAAACACTTCTTTTGGCCGAAGATGAAGCATGATGTTCATAAGTCTTGTAGCCAATGTTTTAAATGCAAATAAACTAAATCTAGATCACAACCAAACGGATTGTATACTCCTTTGAATGTACCTAACAAACCTTGAACTAATATATCTATGGAATTTGTTCTTGGTTTACTGCGCACTAAAAGGGTAAAGATTGTATTTTTGTTGGGTAGATAGATTTATTAAAATGACTCATTTTATTGCCTGCAACAAAATGAATGATGGAAAGCATGCTGCGACTTATTCTTTAAGAAGTAGTTTATGGATTTAATACACTTGATTTACTTTCCTATTCCTTCTAATATTTTTGTGAGTGAAGCAAGCAAATTTGATCAAAACATTGCAAAAGGAAGTGATGAAAAGGAGGTGAAGGACTTATTCGATAAGAAAGTAGTTTATGGATTTAATACATTTTATTTGCTTCCTATTCCTTCTAATATTTTTCTGAGTGAAGCAGGCAAATTTGATCAAAACATTGCAGAAGGAAGTGACGAAAAGGAGGTGAATGAGAGAATTGAGAAACAAAATTTCTCTAATTTTTTTTGTGCAGGCAAATTTGATCAAAACATTGCAAAAGGAAGGAAGAAAAGGAGGTGAGAGAGAGAATTGAGAAACAAAATTTCTCTAATATTTTTGTGAGTGAATCTGACAGGAAAATTTGATCAAAACATCACAAAAGTGAGTGATGAAAAGGAGGTGAAGGAGAGAATTGAGAAACAAAATTTCTCTAATATGTTTGTGAGTGAATCGAGAATTGAGAAACAAAATTTCTCTAATGGCAGATTTGACAGATTTGATCAAAACATTGCGGAAGGAAGTGATGAAAAGGAGGTGAATGAGAGAATTGAGAAACAAAATTTCTCTAATTTTTTTGTGCCAGAAGCAGGCACGAAAATTTGATCAACGGTCGACTAATGTGAGAATTAGTGAGTTAGGAGTTGTGCCTTAATCTTCCGAAGTTCAGGTCTCTCAACATTGCAAAAGGAGACAAAAAGGAGGTGAAAGAGAGAATTGAGAAACAAAATTTCTCTAATATTTTTGTGAGTGAATCTGAGAAGCAAATTTGATCAAAACATTGCAAAAGGGAGTGACGAAAAGGAGGTAAAGGAGAGAATTGAGAAACAAAATTTCTCTAATGGCAGATTTGACAGATTTGATCAAAACATTACAGAAGGAAAGGAAGTGACGAGAAGGAGGTGAATGAGAGAATTGAGAAACAAAATTTCTCTAATTTTTTTGTGCCAAGCAGGCAGGCAAATTTGATCAAAACATTGTAAAAGGAAGTGACGAAAAGGAGGCAAATTTGATCAAAACATTGTAAAAGGAAGTGACCAAAAGGAGGTGAAAGAGAGAAGAATTGAGAAACAAAATTTTTTCTAGTATTTTTGTGAGTGAAGGAGACTAATATTTTTGTGAGCGAAGAAGTGAGAAAATTGATTTCAAACTTGTGACCCACTCAAGCACATCAATATTTGTTGAAGAATATTAGTTTTAATTTCATAAAATATGTAAGGGTCAAATGTTCAATTTGACTTTGTCTTTTGTGGAGATTAAAGGGAATCAGGAATAAATCTCGGCAAACGTATTTTGTCGGGAGACTATAAGTACCCACAATATGTTAGGTAAAAATCAGATTGGTAGATGAATGTAATTCAGATATCAAATTGAGACGTTTCCCTTAGAAATCCGAGCATCATATTTATCATTTCTAAGTTTCAAGCAATTCTTGGGGTAGAATTGCACCCGAGCCATTCAATCAAGCCTTGATCAAGTTTGATTGTGGAGTGACTCAATTTAGAGCAAGGTTTCCAAATCTTGCTTCTAGATCTTCGATCGTAAGAGGTAATCGAGTTCTAGCCTTATCTCTTGGTTGATCCGAATTTTGTATAAGAATGTGTTAATTACTTTGATTCAAGGGGTCTTGTTTCAACAAAAACTTGGATCGTTGGGCTGAGGATTAGGGTTGCCTTATCACCTACCATGTTACCTGTGTTTGCATTTCACAACCCCAATAGTGGGTCACTTACTGAGTATTTCTCAAAATACTCGATTCATGTGCTACTCATAAATTTCAGGTAAAAGAAAGACACGCCTATACGAATGATGAAGATGACGTGTGAAAACCAGAGAATCGGTATTAGGGTAGTTGTTTTCTAGTTTTTGGAGATATTGTTCATTCTCATTTCTTATATGTTTTTGGATTCATTTAAGGGTTTTATTTTAACGTGTAAATCCATGACATCATTTATAAACTTGAATGTTTCTACATAAAAAGAATAAGTCATACATATGGCAGCGCCTCTATTTCAATAGTAAAATAGGGTCGTTACAAAAATAGTGTTCGTTACTAGTGAATGTGGAACTCCAATTATTCTCAACAATCCTAATTGGACTTAACCCCCTAGTTGCTGAATATCAACCAAGTAATTTGTTTGAGTACATTATTTTTCTTTGTAAGCTGACTGTATAAATACGCTAAATCAAGCAATTCAATTCTCACATATACATTTGCAACTAATTTGCATCTATTTTAGAAGCAGTATATATAAATTAAATTTTTTAAAAACTAAAATTTGAAAAATCAAACAACAAACCAATGAGATTTAAAAATTAAAATAAAATAAAATAAAATAAAATGGCTAATAAAGAGCATTAGGTTGAAGGTAACAAATTGAAAAGTCTTCCCTTTGAAATTCTTAAAATGTAGGCTTTTTTACCACCTTGAAAAAGAATATTTAAAGTATCTAAAACCAATGTTTTGAAAAAGTCACCGTCTTAAACTATCATTTCATCTCCAAACATAATGACGAACACATCTAAATCAAGACAAATGGGGAATCCATTTTACTGACAGCTTTGAAATCTGTATCCTTAAAAGGACCCCAAGCTTTTCCTCTCTTGGTTTGTTTTCTCTCTCAAGTTGAAACGTTTCCTTTAGAAATTCGAGTATTGTCTTAATCATTCTTAAGTTTCAAGCAATTTTTATGGAAGATTGGATTCGAACTATTCAATGAAGTTTTGATCAAGTTCGATTGTGAACTAATTCAATTTAGAACAAAGTTTCAAATCTTACTTCTAAACCTTTGATTTTAAGAGGTAATCAAATTCTAACCTTATATCTTAGTTGATCCGAAATTTGTATAAGGAAGTGTTAATTTCTTTTATTCAAGGGTTCTAGCTTCAACAAAAGCTTGGATTGTTGGGCTAAAGATTAGGATTGTCTTATTATATACTACAGAGAACGCATGAAGCGCTGAATACAGGTTCAAACTGAGTCTGGGACGTATGAAACCTTGTACGTAGGTTTTTAGGTTTATGTCTTGTAGAGTAAATACTTGTAACACCCCCAAGTAATGTTAAAAGTAACCCAAAGAAATCAAGGAAATGAATTAAGGCATTTAAACAAGGACAAGGGTCTTAGGCAAGACATTTCTATACTCTAAAAAGTAATTTTACGGATTTAAGATCTTTGGAAAAGGATTGTAAAAGAAAAGGAAGCTAAAAGACTAAAAAGGATCATTTTCCAATTTCTAAAGAACTTTCTAGATTTTTAATTCCTTTTCGAGAAGAAATTTCAAGAAGTTCCTGGAGAAGGAAGAAAAAAAAAAAGAAAAAAAAAAAAAAAAAAAAAAAAAAAAAACTTAGGAAGAACTTTTAGAAAAATTTTGGATTTAAAAAAAAAATATATATATATATATAATATTCTAAAAATAGAAAATTACCAAAATACCCTTTACATATGGATAATTACAAAAATCCAGTTCTATCAAGAATCAGAATTTGTATGGTGACCAATCTATCAAATCTCAAAAACTAGCCGTTTGATCTCCTTCAAAATTAGACACAATCTTGAACATTCACAAATTATTACATCTAACGGTCATAATTGAAATTAGAGATTGGTAAATCACTGATCGGAGAGGATATTTCCATTAGATTATCTAAAAAATTCAATCTTGAAATCACGACAATTCTAGAAGTTTCAACGTCGGTGGAAACTTCCCTTCTAAAGTCTGAAGTTATAAGCGTTTGTATTTTGAGTCTCCTACTTTCGAATTTCTTCCAAATTCGAGAGCAATTCTCCAGCATTTTCCTTCAAACTTGTTCCTACCGTTTCTAAACAAGATTACTCACAAGCTCTATGAAAAAATTGAGTGCTAAAAGTGCCTAGAACCTATTCTCCTAACGTCCATAAACCCTTAGGTTGAACCAAAATAATCTCATCCACATTTTATTTCTTTGTGGAGAATTCTTTTGAAACTCCCCTTCTCTGATTTCTTTAGGATTTTCTTTCAAAGAAGTTCCTATTAGCCTTGATCTTGTGTTCTAGTCACTATTAGCCTTGATCTTGTGTTCTAGTCATAACTGATAAGGCAACCCTAATTCTCAACCCAACGATCTAAGCTTTTGTCGAAGCAAGAACCTTTGAATCAAAGTAATTAACACCTCCTTATAAGAAATTTGGATCAACCAAGAGATAAGGCTAGAATTAGACTACCTCTTACGATCGAAGATCTAGAAGCAAGATTTGGAAACCTTGTTCTAAATTGAGTCACTCCACAATCTAACTTAATCAAGGCTTGATTGAATGGCTCGGGTGCAATTCTACCACAAGAATTGCTTCAAACTTAGAAATGGCAAATATGATGTAAACCTAGGCTCTGATACCAAACTGATAAGGCAACCCTAATCCTCAGCCCAACGATCTAAGCTTTTGTTGAAGCAAGAACCTTTGAATTAAAGTAATTAACACCTCCTTATACGAAATTTGAATCAACCAAGAGATAAGGCTAGAATTAGATTACCTCTTACGATCGAAGATCTAGAAGCAAGATTTGGAAACCTTATTCTAAATTGAGTCACTCCACAATCTAACTTGATCAAGGCTTGATTGAATGGCTCTGGTGCAATTCTACCACAAGAATTGCTTCAAACTTAGAAATGGCAAATATGATGCTCGAATTTCTAAGGGAAACGTCTCAATTTGAGATCTGAATTACATTCATCCACGAATCTGTTTTTTTACATAACATATTGTGGGTATTTATAGTCTCCCGACAAAAGACGTTTGTGGACGGGATTTATTCGAGATGTTTGTGGACGGGATTTATTCCCGATCCCCTTTAATCTCCACAAAGAATAAGTCAAATTGACCATTTGACTTTTACATAATTGATCAAATTAAACATAGTTTTTTTTTAATGAACGTTGATGTGCTTGAGTGGCTAATGCGCCAGACTTGTATTCAATTGAGCTCTTTGTGCGCAGGTTCGAGTTCTGTTGTTGACATAGTTTTTTGAATCTTTTGGAACACCGTGATTCTTATCATCTTCCCCCCTTCTTTCTGTCACCTCTTTTGAAATGTTTCGAGTTCTGTTGTTGACATAGTTTTTTGAATCTTTTGGAACACCGTGATTCTTATCATCTTCCCCCTTCTTTCCGTCACCTCTTTTGAAATGTTTTGATGAAATCTGCATGCTTCACTCACAAAAATATTAGAAGGAAATTAGTAGGAATAGGAAGCAAATAAAGTGTATTAAATCCATAAACTACTTCCTTAAAGAATAAGTCAACAGCTTTGCATCATCCATAAATCTATCTGCCACATGCTTCATCTTCTGCCAACAAAAGTGTTTATACAACATCTTATAAACTTTATTAATCCTAAGTTGTCCCATTAAGGCACCACCATATGCTTCTCTAAAAAACAAGTCTTTTATAGAGCATTTAGGAATACAAAGCATACTCTTAGTAATTAAAAATTTATGAAACACATAATAATCATCCACCACTTTTTTTTTTTTTTTGCAAGACAAGATGCATAAATAGTTCTAAAGTCTTGGTCATCTCTATATAATTCAATAATATGCTCAACTCCAAGAATTTTTGCAGTAAGAGAAGTAAAGAGATCATACCTTTTAGATAACACATGAGCTACTGTATTATCCTTACCTTGCTTATACTTGATGACATACGAAAATGTTTCAATAAATTCCACCCATTTTGCATGTCTACGGTTCAGTTTGCTTTGACCCTTCACATACTTCAAGTTTTCATGATCAAAGTGGATCACAAATTCTCTAGGCCATAAGTAGCGTTGCGGCACATGCCATATATGAACTACAACCAATTCTTTATCATAGGTAGGGTATTTCAATGTTGCCCCATTTAGTTTTTCACTAAAATACACTAACGACTTTTCATCTTGAATTAAAACAACACTGATGACCAAACCACATGCATCACATCCAATTTCAAAAGTTTTATAAAAGCTCGGCAAAACAAATAATGATGCATTGTTTAATTTGTTCCTAAGCAAATTGAATGCATTCTCTTGCATTCCTCCCCATTTAAAAACAACATTCTTTTTCACTAAGTCATTCAATAGTTCAGTTATGGTTCTAAAATCATTTATAAATCTCTCATAGAGGTTACCTAACTCATGAAAACTCCGAACTTTACGTGCACTCTTTAGTGTTGGCAAATCCATAATGAATTTAACTTTGTCTCTCTCTAATGCTATTCTACTTTTATCAACTATGAAGCCAATAGAGTGAACTTTTTCCATGCAAAAACTACCCTTATTAAAATTAAATTTCTCTTTTCTATGTGTAATCAAAACTAATTTAACATGCTCCATATGCTCGAGCAAAATCTTCAAATAAATTATAATATCATCAATATAAACAACAACATGCTTTCTCATATATTTTCTCAAAACATTATATATTAAGCGCATAGGTATACTAGGAGCATTAGTTAACCTAAAAGGCATAACAAGCCATTCATACAATCCAAACTTAATACTGAAAGTTGTTTTCCATTCATCTACTACGTGCATTATAATTTGATGAAATCCAGATTTCAAAATAATTTTTATAAATAGACACGAATCATGCAATAAATCAAGCATATCGTCTAACCTAGGAATAAGATGTTATACTTTACCGTGATTTTGTTGATGACTCTATTATCCATGCATATGCGCCAAGTTTCATCTTTCTTTGGCATCAATAAGTCTCGTATAGAATATGGACTCAAACTTTCTCGTACATAGCCCTTCTCCATGAGCTCCTCCACTTTCCTTTGAATTTCTTTTGTCCCGGTTGGATTGACCCGATAAGCTGGCTTATAAGAAATGACAGTCCTTGGAATGAAGTCCATTTTATGTTTAGTACCTCTAATGGGAGGTATTTCTTTATCTTGAAACATGTCTTCAAATTACTGAAAAAGAGATTGAAAAACACTAGGCAAAGCCAAGTTGTTATAGTTAGAGACCAAAAATCCATTGTACATAAGTACAAATATCGATTTTTGTGAAAACCTTCTCACCTCTCCAACTGTAGCCAAATAACTCTCTCTCTTCTTTTTTTCTTCAATTTCATCTCTTTTTTCATTCTTCTTTTTTTCTCTTTGATTTTTCTCTATTTTTTCACGCAACTCTTGTTTTTCTTTTAACTCTCTTTCCTCAAACTCTTTCTTTCTTTCCTCCAACTTTAATTGATCAGCAAATACATTTGTAGAACTCAAAGGTACAAGAGTGGTTTTTCTACCATCTTTTACAAAAGAATATCTATTCAAATAGCCATCATACATAACCCTCCTGTCAAATTGCCATGGTCGGCCAAGCAATATATCTCCAGCTTGCATTGGTAATACATCACAAAGAACTTCATCTTTATATTTTCCCAAAGTAAAAGATATTAAAGCTTATCAACATAGTACTTACTACATTGGTGCAACTTCCACTATCAATGATAAGACTACAAGCAGTCCCCTTGACTAAACACCGCGTGTGAAATAGGTTGTCTCTTTGATCATCAACATCATTCTCCGTAACTTGAGTTTTAAGAAGTCTTCTTGTAGTAAGTGCCAAATGAATCCCATCTTCCAGTTCCTCCTCATTCTTCTGGACTTCTTCAACTAGATCATTGATCTCCCCTCCATTTTCCTCGTCTTGGTTCATGATTGTACAAACAGTAGTGAAATATGTTTAGGACCTCAGACACTCAACTCACTGATTTTACACTCAAGGACACTCGTGTTTATACACACAAAGGTAGGCTGTTTGGGAAAGTGACTAAATTATGATCAAGGTGCTAATATATGGGTAAAGCAAGTAGCAAGCTATTCAAGGCAATCAAGATAAGTTAATTATGAAATAACAACAAAATAAAACAAGAAGTGAACAAACAAATAAGAGACACAGATATTTTGGGATAGAATTGCACACCGAAAAATAAAATAAAAAATTCAAAAAAGAAAGGACGTGAAGATTTTAAGAACGATCTAACTCTCTTTTTACAGAGTCGAGAAATTTAGAAGTTATCTTCAAGCGTAGATTATGAGAGAAAAAAAAATATCAAACACAACGGTTCTAGATTTAGATGGATTAAGAAAAAGATGTGCATCGAAGTTTATTTGATCTTCAAATAAACATGCAAATGATCTAAAAAAATGATAAAGATCGTTTATAATCACAATCGTAAGAACAAATATGATAAGATTTTTTTTTTTCAAGATCTAAACGTGATCTTTAGGAAGAAAATGAGAACAAAGTGAAAAGTTGATGAATAATGGCGGAAACGACAGCAAGAAAATAAATGGACAGATTTAAAGAAAAGATAAACAATAGTAGAAATGAAAAGATAAAATCAATTCTAGAGTCGGCCACAAAGATGTAAACCTAGGCTCTGATACCAAACTATTAAGGCAACCCTAATCCTCAGCCCAACGATCTAAGCTTTTGTTGAAGCAAGAACCTTTGAATCAAAGTAATTAACACCTCCTTATACGAAATTTGGATCAACCAAGAGATAAGGCTAGAATTAGATTACCTCTTACGATCGAAGATCTAGAAGCAAGATTTGGAAACCTTGTTCTAAATTGAGTCACTCCACAATCTAACTTGATCAAGGCTTGATTGAATGGCTCGGGTGCAATTCTACCACAAGAATTGCTTCAAACTTAGGAATGGCAAATATGATGCTCGGATTTCTAAGAGAAACGTCTCAATTTGAGATCTGAATTACATTCATCCACAAATCTGTTTTTTTACATAACATATTGTGGGTATTTATAGTCTCCCGACAAAAGACGTTTGTGGACGGGATTTATTCGAGATGTTTGTGGACGGGATTTATTCCCGATCCCCTTTAATCTCCACAAAGAATAAGTCAAATTGACCATTTGACTTTTACATAATTGATCAAATTAAACATAGTTTTTTTTTAACGAACGTTGATGTGCTTGAGTGGCTAATGCGGCAGACTTGTAATCAATTGAGCTCAATTGCAGCTCAGTTCTCTGTGCGCAGGTTCGAGTTCTGTTGTTAACATAGTTTTTTGAATCTTTTGGAGCACCGTGATTCTTATCAATAACTATAGACTTTGTCAAGAAATTTATATGCCTTGGAAAGTCTATAGAAATTTATATGCCTTAGAACACACCTAGGAGACTTACATGAGAAACTTCTATGTTGTGGGGATACACTTAAGCGCTTGTATCCAGCAATTTCAACAAAGGTAAAGTTCTTGCTTTTAGATTAAGTACTTTATTTTAATTCTTAATAAAAACAAAACGGTTTCCAATGCTTCTACTATAAAAATGAAAATTTTTTCCACTTCAAGTGGGACAGTATGGTGTCTACTGAATCTAAACATCATCCATAGACGACGACCCTATGTGTCAACCAACTACTGGAAAAGTGTTAGAAAAGTGTCATGCTCCCCTCTTAAGAGAGTGTTTACTGCTTAGTAGCCCTATCTAGGAAACCGTTGATCACATGGTTGGGGCACACACTACCCTATTCGACATATGCCTATCTAGATAGAATTTGTATCAAAGTGGAATGGATAGTATGACAACACAGTTCATATTTGTAATATCCAGTAAATAAAAGAAATTGAAAAAAAGAAAAAAAAAAAAAAAAAAAAAAAAACACAGGTGAAACTTCCTATTTATTTTTGCAAAAATATCTAGTCTGTAAATAAAGAAATTGAAAAAAAAAAAAAAAAAAACTACCCGAATTTTTTTTTTCATTTATTACTCTTTTAAAAAGAATAGAGTTGTTTTAAAGTTTTCAATTTTCAAAAAATCTTGATAAATCAATATATTTCTTAAATTTATATATTTTATATCATAAATTCTAAAAATTTGACACTAAACTACATGACGTGGGAGATTAAAATTCCAAAAAGCATAAACCAAAAACTTTTTTTTAGAGGGACAAAAAAGTATAATTAAACTATAAATCTTCCTTTATAAATAATATTTTTTAATATACATTGAAAATATATCTATACTAATTAGGACAGGGCATTTGCGAAACAAAGACGAAGAATATAATCTTGTCTCCGACCTCATTTATTTAATGTAGAAAAATGTTCCATACTCACTCCCTCATTCTCTATTTAATCGGAAAATCCTAACCCCATATGGGATGGATCCCCATATATAAAATAGTCATCCCTAGATATAACACTAGATATAACAGTGAATTTTCTAGTGCAATAGTATATAAAAAACTATATTATCTCTATTTATTGTTTAGCATAAAAGTATAAAATCTATGAAATAAAATAAGAGGTATCAAATGTTGAATAGGATATATAATACCGTTGTAATTAAAAAATTTCCATATAGCAGTGTATATAGTATATAGTAAGTACCATACAAGTGTCACCAAGGGGCGCGATGACTTCAAACAATATTCAACCACTTCTATCTACTCAACATTTCTACATCTGGATGCAACAAATTGAGATACATCACTGGCCAATAAAAATGGTAAACGAAGCTGCATACATTCCTTGCGTATATACATGAAATGTCAAGGGATGGTCAAAATTTCAGCTCCCCTTCTAGTTATCAAAATAGTGTGCTCAAACTGAGCAGCTGGACTACCATCAGCTGTTAAAGTGGTCCAGTTGTCTGGCCATGTTATGCAGTCAATGCCTCCCATCGTAAGAATTGGCTCTGCAGTGAACAAATTAAAACTACCAATATGAAAGTGAAATAAAATGGTCGGTTCGGAGGGTATGTATGCTCAATTAAGTGCCATAAAAGAGAGAGAACAACAAAAATTCCTCTATTTGCAAGTTTGAACTTTTACATGTACCATCTTCCTAGCTTCATAATCACAACTACTAATCAATTTCCCCACATGAATTCGCTTTCTTACCCTCACTTACTCTACCCTTCTGTGCACAGTGGTTTCTCCTTCCAATTAGTTTCTTCACACACAAGAAAGTGCATACATCTTAGAGAAGAAAATAGAGCATAAGTTTCGAGACAAAAGGGTTTCAGTGTCTTAGGAAGATTGAAAATGAAAGAGCTTGGGTTTAGACGGACCAGTTTTTGGTTCACCACAGCCAATAACTGACCATGTCACAAGCTTTAAAAGATAGATCTACGTCAAAGGTGAAATATCAAGACAAGCAGGAACTGTCTCAGAGGGAATAACAATATGTCCAGCTAAAGGAATTAATTTTGAGTACGGAGTCCCTATTCTTATGTGCGTTACAGAAATAAACATAAGGAGTAACTAATTTTAATATCATTTGGAGAGTATTTTGGAGGGTGGGTGTGATATGATAATCCTAGCCAATTGCATCTAAGAACCCTCAATAAATGTTCTGGATATGCAAACCCCAAAATCACAATTTGTTTTCGTTCCAAATGATTGCAACTCTTGAAAATTTGATCTAACAATCTTATCGAAGAATAATACTATTAGATCTAAAATATCCAAGAACTTCAAAACAATAACAAATCATCCTAAGGAAAAGTAAAGTCTAGATTACCTTGTTGATGAAATCACTCCAAAAAAATTTTTTGAGATTCAAATCATTCCGTAAGTAAGATCAACCATGTCAAGCTTAAATGATTCTAAACATGCAACCTAAACTATATAAAATTGGGGAGAAACTTAGCCCTTGCCTTAAAAAAAAAAAAAAAAAAAAAAAACTCCTTTTACTCCATTTTCCAAGTCTACTTTACAAAGATAACATATATGGTTTTATATAGCCTCAAAATAAAACCTTTAACCTTCCCTGAGACATTTCAAGAATAGTAACTTTCATACTTTTATGACTATGATTAACTACTACGTAAAAGTATCAAAAGTTTTAAAATACATTAATAAAATATCATAAGTCGTGTGGCAAAGAACATCTAGCTTCAATTTCTAAATGGCTGCGGAGATTCTCCAAAGAGCACACTAGTTTGCCACGCTGCATTACTGAGAGCATGGAACTCGTGTCCACAGGGGGTTTACTTGTTATTCCAGATTTAGCAGCTCGAGATATCCCACGATTTCACATTACCAAGTGCAGGAACTTGTTTAGATTGTAGAAAGGATACTCAGAGAGCTGGACTAGTCTTCCACATACTCTTATCCTTGTTTATCAAGCGGATGCTCTAGAATGGGCTATATGTTTCTCATGTTTTATTTGGACATACAGACCTCCAAACATACAATTTCTTCTATTTCGTTTCTAAATAATCAAAATATTTTGGATGAATCTAACCTCATGCTTGATATGAAAATCCTAGCAAGTTGAATCTAAGAATTCTCATAAGTCCAAGATATCCAAACGCTTAGTTCACTAATGCAAAAATCCCCAAATCAATTTGATTTCATTTCAAATGATGGCAAGAATTTGATCTAACTAACCTTATTGAAGAATAAGACCTTCAAATCTAAATATATCCAAGAACATCAATCACCCTAAGGGAAAGTAAAACCAGAATTATGTTATTAATCGAATATCTCAAGACAAAAACGCTTCTTTGAGATTCGAATCACTCTAAACATGCAACCTAAACTATATAGAATTGCAAATAAACTTAGCCTTGGCTAAAAGAAAGCACAAATTGATAAGCGCCTACAATGTTGGAATTTGCAAAGCTAGAGGTCCTTCTAGAATCCTTACAAAACGCTCACAGAGAAAGCTAACTTAACAGATTGATTCCAACCAAGAGCTGGTTAGAAGATGAATGACTCTTAGATCGAACTTGGAATCTATGATGGTCACTCTTAGATACCAAGACAATTCACTCCAGAATTAGCTTGATCAAAACTAATTCAATGAATGCTGGAATTTACAAAGCTAGAGGTCCTTCTAGAATCCTTGCAAAACGCTCACAGAGAAAGCTAACTTAACGGATTGATTCCAACCAAGAGCTGGTTAGAAGATGAATGACTCTTAGATCGAACTTGAAATCTATGATGGTCACTCTTAGATACCAAGACAATTCACTCTAGAATTAGCTTGATCAAAACTAATTCAATGAATTGGTTTAAACATCAAACCTAAAGCAAGGTTTGAAAAAGAATAACACCAAAAGGGTATCAAGAAAACACAAAGGTTTTTTCTGTATTCAACAAAATCCTTCAAACATGAATATTACATGCCTTTAAATAGGCCCAAAAGATAACCCTAACATAATAAAGTTCAGCCACCAACCACAAATCACTAATAAATGCTATTAAATACAAATGGAAGAAAAGAAGGCATTCATACAAACTATTAATAAATGCTATTAAATGCAAATTGAACCAACTAAGGCATTCATAAATTGTCTTAATTGGTAGTTCAACTACCAATGGCAAGTCTTCTAATCACTTTCCAATATCAGCCACTCTATTATTTTCTTGATTTGATTCTTGAATCTTCTTTGTATTGCTTCTTGTAATTGCAAGTTCGGGTACATGGAAGTGATCAGTTGTTGGATTCATATCACAAATACTCTTTTTACTATATTTTTCAAGTCTACTTTCCAAAGATAACATACCTGGGATTATATAGCCTCAAAATGAAGAACTTTGACCTTCCATGAGGCATTTAAAGAGTGGTCTCACACTCTATAACTATAATTAGTCACTAGGTAAGTATAACCTTAAAGTAAAAAAAATCTTAAAATACATTAATAAAACACCATAACTCTAAATTATCATCCATCCAAAATTTATGCTCAGTGTCAATCTTCAAAGGTACGCCCATTCATCTTCGATGATTTTATCATTCCAATAGTTTTGGAAGATGATTTGTATGGAAAACCAAGTTTTACAGATTCAACGGGTGCTACATTTTGGGAATTTATCTCGAAATAAATCATTCTGCTTTTCAGGAGGATGAATGTGTCGATGACAAAAGTTAAGACGATTTTTATCAGAAAGATGGTTTCTTTGCTAATCTTTTTTTAGTAATAACTCTTTCAATATTCAAACCAAAGAGAGGAATTTCTTCCCTTGGATTTTCTAAGGAAGACTGACCAGTCTTCCCTTTCTTCCATATTTGACCCCGTAATGACGACTTCATTTCTTTTAAAACGAAAAATAAAGGAAAAGGAAATTTCCTTCGTGCAAATGATGTCGTAAAATCTATATCAGTTTTATTCAATATTTTTCCTCTACCTTGGACCAATAATATATGCCATATTACTTGGACAAATTTTTACTAAATTTATTACAAACATCAGATGTACAATGTATTCAATTTGTTAATTTCCAGCCCAACGAAAAATTGATTTTTCTCCTTTTATCCTAAATAATTCAATGCAGTGCCTAGGAACAACAAATTTACCCTTCTATCTAACGAACAAAATAAATTTTCAATTAGATGCTAAAGGTAAGCGTTAGCAACAGATTCTAAAGTTGCATTTACACTAAAAGGCAATATTGGATTTTAGAGCAACAAGGGTCGACTACTCACCAATTGTAAAAGTTTGACCTTCGACCATATGTCCAGGTTCCTCATTGCCTGGTCATACCGAATAACAATGAGTTACAAAAAAAACAGACTATCATTTAGGTAAGATGCAAGCAAAAGGATCCCCCAAAAAGAAGAGAGGACCACTTACGGTGGTGATATATAAGTGGTTCAGAGTGAAATACAGATCCCACACCATGCCCAACAAAACGCTCCACCACCCCAAAGCCATATTTTTCAGCATGTTCACTGGTAATTGTGCATAGTAGATCATTAGGAACAGTGTAAATTGTAGAAAAATATCAATCTTTCAACGTAGCTCGGATAAAATTAACTAATGGCATATATACATCATAGTATAGAATTTTGGAACATTAGTATTTTTGTGGTCATTTTTTGAAATTCCTACTCAGTTCTTTTTCTATAAATACTCTCCCTGTGATGTGAAAATTAAAAGGTGTTTGTTATTTCTTTGTCTTGGAAATTTCCTGTTCTATACTTCATCATTTTACTAAAAGTACCCTATAAAAGAGCCTGTGTGTTTAGGATTCCTATCTCTGTTAGTACCCATAAAACAAAATGAGAATATATGAAATACCTGATTCTCTTCCCAATTTTCTTAAAACTAGCACCATCCTTGCATACAGCAATACCTCTCTCGAGACATTCCTCTGTAACCTGAAACATCAAAAGAATATAAACAAGTTAAAGAAAGAAAGGAAGAAAGGAAGAAAGAAAGAAAGAAACTAGTACACAAGATATGAACAAGTTAGTCAAAGAAAATCTTTTCTTTTTTCTTTTTTTCTTTTTCTATTTTACATGAAACAGAGATATAATCAATAAGGAACATCCTAGGAGGCGGGGTCAGGGGGCCCAAAAGCTATAAAAAAAAAAAAAAAGGCAAACGATAAGCCTAGCAAAGAAGTCGTAAAGGTCAGTAATTGACAAACTATGAACAACCTTCACTATAAAGTCATTCATTATAAAATAACTTATTCTGAAATTATTTTTTTTTTTCAAAAAAAAGTACCTTCACTAGACGCCTCATTCCGTCACTTACATCTCCACAAAAATATGTCTTCGATGTGTCTCCATGATATCCCTAACATTTGAGGGGGGAAAGTTAGCCATCTCAGGAGAGAACTAACACATACGTACTGCATGTCAACTAACAAAAAGTCAATGAATTAGGGCAGGTCTCGCATGGAATTGTGCATACAAATTTTTTAACGTAAGGAAATTCTCTGGGAACATGATACTATATGATTGGGAGATTTAACCCTAACTTGTACCGTACTTCATTTTTGAAGTCCAACATATCAGGTTGCTATCCCTAGGAGGTGAAAGCAAGTTTTGCTCTGAGTATATATATGATACTCTTTTATATTCTTTTAGACTGGAACAATTACATCAATCTAAAAGAAACTATTTTTCAAGTTGAATACAACCTTTTGTCATTAAAAAGGATACTCATAAAAAATTAAATTAAATCCATGATTCCACATTTTCCCTTCAACATTTAAAACCCCTTCTTGCATATAGGCCGTTCCTTGAAAATATTCTATGTAACTGGGACCCAAACATTTGATGAACCAATTTAACTTCAAGGATGAACAATTTTGTTTTAAGACATGTCCAAAGGTAAAAACTTATATCAGCGAAACTTGCAAGATAAAATCAAAATCAGATCCAAAAAATAAAAATCTATTAATTCCTAGAGGGGCAATTTTCTAAATTCTGTGCTGACATGTGTTGTTTTTGATCTCAGGCTCAGGATCATAATTTCATACACTTCTTCGTGACATCAACGATAAACTAAAACTGAAAAGGCTTTCCCCTACACACAACCTTATTACTAAAGCTAGAAGTAGTTACAAGAATCAAAACTTTTACCATCATTCCTTCAATGTTAATTAAACATTATTCTGAAAATCTTATTTATCAATGTGAGAAATTTCTTAATCCAAGATTTGAATCTCTTTGCTTGGTTTGGTTTGAAGGAAAACCCACTCAGGTTCATGTTTTTATTTTGTTTTGGTATTATGGCGACTAAACAGTAGAGAAGTGGCTAGAATGAGGAGAATTTTTATTTCTTTTCTGGTAATGCTTCCACCAAAGCTTCTTTCAGTGGGTTAATAGTTCTTGCAAAGCTGAAGAGCTTTTCAAGGAGTCATGTGCAAAAATAGCTGAAGTTTAGGAGTTTGAAGGAATCAATCTATTTGGTTACCTTGTGGTTGGTTTTGAAAGGTCTGTTTGTTGGCTGGTGATCTGTTTTTTGTTTTCTTTGAAAGGGTTGAAGTAGCTAGCGATTTTCAGTGTTTGGTGGAGGCCTTATTCATAGTTTCATCATTCATTCGCAAGTTGATTGCACACATTATGAGTGTTATCCTTAGGACTGGCTTTATGTTAATTTTCAGGTTGAAATGATGAGTTTAACGAGTATATTTGTCTATTTATATAGGAACAAACTGAAGTGTTTGTGGAGAAAAATGAACTAATTGGAAATGATTTGGAGCTTTAAAATTGAGAGAAGTCCTGCAGGCCGAACTCCGGAGAGGATAGCATTGAGACGCCCTCTCGAGAATGTTACAGTCAAGCTAATCTACCCGCACATGTGGTGTTGAGACACTACGAACATTGAGCTTCCGTCAATTAAAAACGTGCATGCGCATGGTTTGGAATTTTCTTCTGTAGCATTGAGATACTCCTTTGGGTGAGTATCTCAACACTACGATTTGGGCTCATGGAAATTAAGAAAAATTGGGACAGCATCAAGAGGTTGCTCCTAGCGTCTAGACAATGCGGTAAGTTGCCTATATATTTTCAACATTTTTCAGCCGATTTTGGGAGATCCTTTTTGGAGAGAAAAATCCCTAAATCAATTTCTACTCAATGTTGAGGGCTAGAAGACATTTTGAAGAGAAGATTGTGGCACATCACATCGAAAACGACAATTGACACGAGTGAGAGTTTTCTTTCTTTACCCTTTATTTTGTTGATCCAAAAGGGATGATGACGACTTCGTCTGAGGCTGGCAATGCAACACCTGGAATTTTAAGAAAATAAATAAGACTTTTTTCCAGAAAGAAAAAAAAAAAAAAAAAGAGAAGGAAGGAAAGCAGAATGGCACGCGTGTAAGTTGGAAAAGATGACCGTAGAGTCAACGGTTAGGTCATATTGAGGAATTTTGAAGAAATTTGGAATATCCTCAAAGACTCGAAACAAGCTCAGGAAGTCTACAATCAAGTAAGTAACCATATGGAGCAAGTTTCTAAGAAATACTTGTAGGAGTCAATTAGGATCGAGGGCAATGATCGAGTATTATGCTTAGGAGTCTAGTTTGACCCAGTCTCATGATAATTGTGCTTAGATAATGTAAAGAGTTTACCACTTAGCTTCCACACGCATGATTGTGAATTTTGATAGATCATTAGGCTTTTATGCTTTCTAGTATTCTGAGGTTGGATTATTATCACTTAATGAGCATGACGAGCATGTTGTATGCCTTTATACATTTATTATGCATGATTTAGAGTTTGGATATCCTGTTATTGCCCGGCTATGAGTTGGACTATCGCTATCTGCCATAGAGTACTAGTCATAGTTTCCATAGACTATGAGTTGGACTATCGCTATGTGTCATAGAGTACTAGTTACGGTTTCTATAGACTATGAGTTGGACTATCGCTATGTGCCATAGAGTACTAGTTATAGTTTCCATAGACTATGAGTTAATGTCTTGCGTATTTTAGTCCTAGTACCTAGTCATGAGTTCCATAGCCTCCTTGAGTTGACCAGTTACTTGTAGGGATGGATAGGGGGTTGCATCCCTATTCGTGAACTAACCAACAGAGGTTAGAGTCTACTTGTTACACATGGCTTAGTTGTTACCCATAGAGGATTTCAAGAGTCATAAAGGGTATACTACTGAAGTACTATCGGTGGTGCCTAGTGGGGAGAGCCATGGTCTTTTTACTGTTCCAGCCTGAGTGGCGTAGTGACAGTTAGTTTCACTGTTCTTACCTGAAAAGACGAAGTAATAAGTAGGTACTATACCTAAGACAAGTAGTTTTACTATTCTAACCCAAGAAGGGTACATGAGTAGGTAGTTTACTGTTCCAACTTAGAAAGGCATAGTGATATGTAGTTTACCGATCTTAGGAACAGGTAGATATTGTTCGACACCACTAAGGAGAATCCACCACTAAGATGTTGTCCGACACCACCAGCCTTATGAGTATTACCCCTGGTCTTTCTATAGGCCACAGCGACTCGATGTGCACTTTACACAAGACAAACGAAGCACCAAGATATACGTGAAACCTAGAGCCAAGAGAGAAAACAAAAAATCCCTAGGTTGTAAACTGAGAGGGATTGAGTACTCCTTAAAGGAGGTATGCAGAGGGTTAGTTACAGTGACCTACAAACTCTAAATCATGCAATATAGATGTATAAAGGCATACAACATGCTCATCATTAAGTGATAATAATCCAACCTCAGGATAATAGAAAGCATAGAAGGCTAATGATCTACCAAAATTCACAATCATGCGTGTGGAAGCTATATAACTGTAAATAGAACTAAGTGGTAAACTCTTCACTTTATCTAAGCACAATTATCACGAGACTATGTCAAACTAGACTCCTAAGCATAATATTCAATCATTGCCCTCGATCCTAATTGACTCCTACAAGTATTTCTTAGAAACTTGCTCCATATGGTTACTTACTTGATTGTAGACTTCCTGGGCTTGTTTCGAGTTTTTGAGGATATTTCAAATTTCTTCAAATTTCCTCAATATGCCCTAACCATTGACTGTACGGTCATCTTTTCCAACTTGCGCGCTTGCCATCCCGCTTTCCTTCTTTCTCTCTCTTTTTTTTTTTTGGAAAAAAGTTTTTTATTTATTTTCGGGTTGTTACAAGCAATGACATGCGAGACGAGCGGATTCAACCTCGTCTACGATGAATTACTAAGGATTAAAGTTCTTCACTTTGATAGCAAAGGCAATGGGATGTGCATGTACTTGAGAGGAAGAGTGATTGAGATGACAATTCAACCGTGTAGAGAAAGAGGGATAGTGAGACACGTTATTCTGGCGAAGGCTTGTCTTTGGAAGGAAGGTAAGTCCAACGACGATGGCAGCTAGGGTTTGGGAACAAACCTAGGGTTCGAAGAAACTCAAGGCTCTGATACCATGAAGATGTATGACGTAAAGGTATTTCTTATGCATTGAGTGATGAGGAAATCTTTACATTTATAAAAGAGATTTTCAATCAAAGACTAGAATTAAGTAGTCAATCTAAACTTATTTGGAATAAAATATACACCAAATATACAAGGAAACTTTCTTAGCAATTCCTAATTCATAGAATATACAAAGGAACAATCTTAGCAATTCCTAATCCACAGCTGAATCAATTAAGCTTGATTTTTTACGATAGTTATGAACTTACAACTTCTTGGCTTATTGGCTTATGGTGTTTTTATTTTGTTCAGGCCATCGGTGTTTAATTAACTAAAACGATAGTTCAATTAATGAAATTAACTCCCTATGTTTTCTCCTCTTGAAGTTTTCCATTATTTATTAGTTATTTAGTTCCTTCATTCTCACCAATTCTATATGTCATCAATCATGTGGAGTTTGGACTCTAAATCACTGTACTAAAACTTGACACTGTTAAAAATATCACACAAGTTCTCTATGCCTTTCAAATGAAGATATTGGAGAAGTTCTTGGTTCTTAAATATTTATGGCTAATCTCTATAACATTGTTTTTTTTTTTCCTTTTTCTTTTTCATCCTTTTTCTTTTTCACTCCCTAAGAGCTCGTATCCCTTGAACATTTATTCATTTTAATTTTATGAATGAGAAATTGTTTCTTGCTAAAAGAAAAAAAAACAACCGAAGTGACATTTTCATCATTACAATTTTTACTCTCCTTTATTTTTCCTCATTTATGAATTGGGAGTAACCATAGCTTCCAGAATATAGGTTTGCAGAATGTACGGAGTAAACTAAATCAAACATTTAAGTAGATTCCAGAACAAAGAGGTGCTAAAACTTAAAAAGAGCACTGCCGCTATTGCGACAATGTTATATGTACGACAATAAGCAGGAAAGATATATGGAGATGGACGGAAATCTAGAATGAGAAACAATTAAGAACATACATTTAGGTAGACTGTCACATCAATGTTTATTATATCACCATTCTGCACAAAAGAGTAATTGTTAGTAAAAACATGAAGTTTTTGTAACTATTTGATAAACAAAAAAATGGAACCTGTAATTGACGAGAGTCTGGTATTCCGTGACACATGCACTCATTAACTGATGTGCAAACACTCTTTGGAAATCCCCCGTAGCCAAGAGGTGATGGATAAGCGCCAGCATCAATAATCATCTGATGCACTGCTTTGTCAATTTCATTTGTTGTTACTGACGGCTGAAACAAAAATATTGTGCCAAGAGAACTCAAAATGTCATTTAACATTTAACATCCACATCATCCTAATATGATGTCAAAAAAAAAAATTAAATCAGAAACAATTGAACACTATGAACAACCAGGGTTCCCATACCAATGTACTAGATGATAAAGCAACTGATATTGAATGTAGAAGCCAAAAACATACCCTAACTAGAGTTCCAGCATAGTCTAACACACGAGCGGCAAGCTGACATGCAGCCCTCATTTGAGCAATTCCTTCAGAATCATGCATTTGATACTCACTTGAAATTTCTGGCAGTATAGAAGAACCAACATAAGGAGGTTTTTGAATGTGTTCAGGCACAGGGAGACGTGGAGATACTTTCCCACGCCTCAATGGTGGTATCCTTCTAACTTTTCTCACAGTTTCAAGCTTTTGCTCTCTACATCATAAAATAAATAAACTATATAGGTAGCTACAATGAAATAATATGAAAATTACAATAAAAGCAATGAGCTTCAAGAAATGACATCGTCATCGCAATTTTTATTCATAATAAAAGGACCTGGGTAGCCACATAATGCACCTATAATTGAACTGTGATTAGGCATACTAAGACTGCTTCTTTAAATAAAATCAACAAATTTAAGAAAAATAGGACAAGAAAGTATGAATACACTATTTTTAGTAAGAAGTGGTATCAGACACATTCAACAGTCAACACAAAGGCGTATGTGAACATGCAAGAAACAACTTAACTGAACTATCGGCAATTCATTGCAGGATTCTCAAAACACATAGGTCCCTTAACTGAACTACCGAAGGAAGACAACAAGTGAAATTGAAAGTTTTAAGCGTCCTTTGATAACTTGAAGAAAGCCATGATGGAAGGGCTAGTGCTAGGAATCACCAATGTACTGTGACCCTTCGAGGTCGAGACAGATGCCTCAAATCTTGCTCTAGGGGTGTCTTACTGCAAGACAGACACCCCATCGCATACGAGAGCAGAAAACTAAATGAGGCAGAGAGGAAATATGCCATCTCTGAGAAAGAGATGTTAGCAGTGGTTCACTGTTTACAAGTCTAGAAACAGTACCTCCTTGGGGGCAAGTTCCTTGTCAAGACAGACAATAGTCCCATATGTCATTTGTTCAACCAACCTAAGTTGTCTTCTTAATAAGCTCTTGGCAAGATCGTGTGGCAGAATTTGACTTCTAGTTCGAGCATAAATCTAGGTGAGCAAACTAGGCCTGCCCTAAGCCGAAAGTATGAACATGCAGCCCTCTGCATGTTGACTCACTTACAAGCCAGTAAGTTATGCGGGACAATGCAAGATGACATCAAGGAACATTTACTCAAGGACACAGCCACTCCAGCCATGATGCCATTATCTAGAGAGGGAAAACCCCGTCAGTTTTAGGTTGAGAATGACATACTCTAAACCAAAGGCAACGGACTATATGTCCCAAGTTAAGGAAACTTAAGAAGACTTCTACAGAAAAAATGTCATGACACCCCATGGGCAGTGGGTCGCAGCGAACCTACACCCTACTTAAACAGGAGTATTACTGGCTTAATCTTCGAGATGAAGTTATGCAATTCACAAAAACATATCTTATTTGCCAACAAGATAAAGTCGAAAGAACCAAGATTGCAGAACTGTTGGAGCCCCTTCCAGTCGCATCACGACCGTGGGAAAGTGCTCTCGACTTCATCACTCACTTCCCCAAAGTTGGGGAATTTGAGTCAATCCTCGTGATTGTTGACAAATTTTCGAAGTACATCACACTCACTGTGACCCCCGGTCATGTCCCCCTGAGATGATAGCCCAACTGTTTTTCAAAAATGTTGTCAAGCTATGAGGTGCGCCGACGAGCATCATCAGCGATCGAGATGGACGATTCACTAGAACCTTCTAGACAAAATTATTTAAGTTGTTGGATCAAATTTAAATATTTCTTCAAGCTATCACCCCAAATAGATGGACATACCGAAAAGTTCAACTGTATTCTTGAAGAATTTTTGCGTCACTTAATCAAGAAACAGAGGACTTCATTTAGTGACTCTGCGATCGCCCTCTGAACGATGCACAATAAAAAAAAGGGCCCAAATGTTTGATATTGTGCAGTTTGGCTTCAACTGCCAACAAAGTTTCTCGACTCAAAAGACCCCCTTTGAGGTAGTGTGGGGAGACAAGTCATTCATGCCTCATGTCATTGACCACCCATATGCTGGAAAGAGCATGCAAGCCTATAATTTCACCAAAGAGTGGAAACAAACTTTTGATTAAGAAAGAGCATCTTGATAGAGGAAGAAACGGGCATAATCAAAACGCATGCCACTAGAATTTTAAGCTAGTGACCAAGTTCTGATCAAGATGACGTTAATCTTCGAGAATTAAACAAGGGTATTACTGGCTTAATCTTCGAGATGATATTATGCCATTCACGAAAACATATCTTATTTGCCAACGAGATAAAGTCGAAAAACCAAGATTGCAGGACTGTTGGAGCCTCTTCCAGTCCCATCACAACTGTGGGAAAGTGCTCTTGACTTGATCACTCGCTTACCCAAAGTTGGGGAACTTGAGTCAATCCTCATGATTGTTGACAAATTTTTGAAGTACGTTACACTCACTGCGACCCCCAGGTCCTGTCCCGCTGAGATGATAGCTCAACTATTTTTCAAAAATGTTGTCAACCTATGAGGTGTGCCGACGAGAATCATCAACGATCAAGATGGACGATTCACTAGAACCTTCTAGACAAAATTGTTTAAGTTGTTGGATCAAATTTAAATATTTCTTTAAGCTATCACCCCATATAGATGGACATACCGAAAAGTTCAACAATATTCTTGAAGAATTTTTGTGTCACTTCATCGAGAAAAATTGGGCCCAAATGTTTGATATTGTGCAGTTCAACTTCAATTGCCAACAAAGTTTCTCGACCGGAAAGACGCCCTTTGAGGTAGTGTGCATGAGACAGTCATGTCTCATGTCATTGACCACCCATATGTTGGAAAGAGCATGCCAGCCTATAACATCACCAAACAGTGGAAACAAACTTCTGAAGTAACATGCGCTTACTTAGAAAGAGAATCTTAACCGATGAAGAAACGGGCATAATCGAAACGCCTGCCGCTAGAATTCTAAGCTAGTGATCAAGTTCAGATCAAGCTGCGACCAATACAATTTTGACTCCGGTACAACAGGGATCAACGACTTGAACGAAAAATATGAGGGTCTAGTCAAAGTCATTGAGAAGGTTAGCAGCTTCAATTACCTTCATGGATGAAAATTCATCGTACTATCCGTGTGAGTAATTCGAAACCATATCATTCTGATGAGGAAGACCACAAGCACAATAAAACGACATGACCTTCAATCACAATGAAGAATCCTATTGAGAAGGAAGTAGACGGGATGTTGGCCGAGCGAATGCGTCGAGTCAACAACCCGCAACAAAATGTATAAGAATTCTTGGTAAAGTAGAAGGAACTCCATGATGCTAAGATCAATAGGGAATGTGTTGAAGACCTGAAATCTGCCACAAGTCACATTGTTGAGTTCAATAGAAGACGGTTGACAGGGACGTCAACCAATTAAGTGGGGGAAAATGTCATGGTCATGCTTGTCCAAGGCGTGTTTCCCATGGCCACATGTCCACTTCTTGCAAAAGTCATGTCTACTCTTGTGAAAGCTAATATGTCTCAAAATGTACTATAGGGAGATGCGAGTAGTCGTCAATTCTTCTTACCCGAGTTATATGTTATCAATGTCGTTGTTTTCCCTTATTTGCTTGCTAACCTAAACACAGCTTTCTAAAATTTCTTTCAAAACGTTTTCCGAAATCTCTTTACCCATGTTTTTTCATAGCAGGGCTAAACGCTTGAGTATACTTCGCCTGTGCGAACGGTGAACCAAATTTGAGTTGGTTGACTTACTCATTGATGGGAGTGAGTGTCGCACAATCACTTTAGGGTCCATAGAAAGTGCGATCGTGAAACTTATTGAGTATTTTTATACTCATTCCTACTCTTCTTTGTTTACAGACGGATCATAAACAACTGTTCAACCGTGCGAGCATGCGGAGTTTAAATGTCTTGCATAAAAACTTTAACATCATCATAGGCTAAGAAGCATAAAAACTTTAGTTTGACTAGTATCTAGTGTGATCGTGTCTGACAAGTGTTAGACACTTTAACACTCCCACACTTTTTGCACATGTATCGAACACTTGTTAGCACAATCAATGTATAAGACACTAGTTGTACAAAATCACTATAAGTTCAACATTTGTCAAACATGTATTGAACATTTGTTAAATATACTAAACAAACACATAATAGACAAAAATAATAAATTTTGAACGCAAAACAGATCAAACTCACTTTAAAGCATATAAATGCATAAATAAATTTATTAACTATGAATTTTTTTTTCAAGGTATAAAATGATAAATATTTTAAAACATACATATTTTAATCAATATGCATTTCTCGTGTTTGTGACCTAGATTTTTTTTTTTTTTTAAGAAATCTATCTTCATGTCTATGTCGTGTCATGAGTATGTCGTATCCGAACTTTCTCAAATCAATCTTGAAGACTTCCATCCTTCGTTTCCCTCTAATAGTTCTCAAAACTTTCATTAGCAATCAACATTTGATCTATGATTTTCCTACCAACAATAAAGCTCATTGAGAATTGAAAATGGTACTAGGAAGAATAGCCTACCTCTAATGAAAGGTCGTTGAGAATCGAAAATCGTAATAGGAAGAACTTTCCTAAGCAGTTTTACCAATGATCTGTCAGACTCGTAATTAGGTTGACTGGCCTAAAATCCTTCACCTGGTTTTCGTCGTCTTTCTTGGGGATCAAGCACACATATCTCTCATTCATAGTAGCAACTATGACCCCCCCTCCCCCCCTGTAAAACTCGCTAAAGACTTTCCATAAATTCTCCTCTATGCACTCCAACTTTTCTAAAAGATGGTCATCATGAAACCTTAGGCCCCGGGGATTTGTTACTCTAAAAAAACCCAAAGACCACCTACCAGATTTCCACCATGGCGTAAACAAGGCTTCCAACTCTTCCCTCTCTCTATCAAAGATGGGACTCTAATCCAACCCATCCCAAAAAAGACCTAGGGGCCAAAAGGGGCATAGAGATTTGAAAAGAAAGAGATGACCTCCTCCTCAATCTCCCTATCTTCCCCTTCAAGATATCCCCATTGTCTAGAAAGTCAATCAGGTTCTTGTTTCTCCTCCCTCTAGCAAAACAACATGATCTCTAACCATTTAAACTAAAATTAATTCTTAAAAAATATCTTATGGTCTATTAGTGGTTGTTGGTGCATCAGAAGTGACTCGACAATAGGTCGACACCTCAAGAATCTTTTGTAGGAAACAATACTTGTACTGGCAGTATGGGTTATCTCAATTAACTCATAAGTGACTTTTCTC
Organism: Cucurbita pepo subsp. pepo; assembly: GCF_057944985.1. NCBI lineage: Eukaryota > Viridiplantae > Streptophyta > Magnoliopsida > Cucurbitales > Cucurbitaceae > Cucurbita > Cucurbita pepo. The sequence continues at coordinate 4,832,302 of NC_141810.1, forward strand.
TATATGATGTTTGCCTTTCTTGTTTCTCATGGCCGAATACAAGGGGGGCAAGCAGTTCTCTATTCTATTGCTCAATTCCTTGGGGCAAATGATAGGTCAACTTAATACTCCTGTACTGCTTCTAACAATGAGAGGAGCATCTCATATGATTCTACGAATCTCCTCGCGAGACGTACTGGGAACCTATTCCGTTTAAGTTTCAGAACTTTTGGGGTTTCACATAACAACTTCCCAAGAATTCTAATCGAGAGTTGGTATTCTATTTTCCTTTATCAAAGATTCGCAATTCGTAGATTCATCGATATAATAAAATGTATAACTTAGAAAAGAGTATTAGTATAAAGAAACACCATCAACAACTTGCGTATTGAAGCAGGGCATTCGACCGGAATCAATAAGAAAAGAGCGTACAAGATCAAAAAATAATTAAACAGTCTCATACGTGCTTAAAGAGCCATAAAGCCCGTCAGTCTGGTGTACCTCAAATTTTTCAAGGCTTCCTCCAGACCCGACGTCCTCTTCGATACAACGACAAGATTGTCATGAAACTGCTTTTGTTTCCCTGCAAGGAACGAGAAAACAAGATGAACATGAGTGAGGTGAAAGAAGAGCAGACCGAGGCATTAACATGTAAAATGAACTTAAATAGTTCCTATGCGCTCAATTCGTGAGTGAAATGAATGAGAAGTCATAAAGCTTCCGTATATTCCATGGAAGCAAACAAGGTAGAAGGACAAACATACGAGAGCGAAAAGAGGGAAGAAAATTAAGTGGCACGCCCATGAAGGACGACGACTTCGACGAAGGTGAGAAATCATCACCATGAAAGACTGAAGAGAGCTTCAATGATGAAACTCGAACGAGTGAAGCGCTAATTGCCATTCTCCACTAGAAATTTCAACTAACGAACAATAGCAGGAGGAACGGAGGATAACGTTTTGGAGGTACTTACATGGGCGGGCAAATTTACATGGGCCCTGTTCAAGAAGGCGTCTGCTTTATAGGGTACGGCCCATGAGGCCCATTTAGGATCCAAATTTATTTATTATTATTTTCATTCCATGGTGACTCGCTAGTTTAGGCCCAAACGTATCCAGCTCTTCATTTTTTTATTACCATGGTGAGTATCTTGATCATACAATTTTCTTAAAATCAATTACTACACTAGGAATTATGTTTACAATTGTTAGACGAACACGACTCTGTACAATAATATGATATTGTCCACTTTGAGCATAAACTTTCATGGCTTTGCTTTGGGCTCCCCCAAAAAGTCTCATGCCAAATGGAGAGTGTATTCTTTGTTTAAACCCATGATCATTCCCTCCCACTGTGGTCGCCACGAGGCCTTTTGGAGAAACCCAAAGCAAAGCCATGAGAGCTTATGCTCAAAGTGGACAATACCATACTATTGTGGAGAGTCATGTTCGTCTAACATGATATTAGAGCCATGCCCTAAACTTAGTCGTGCCAATAGATTGGTAAATCCTCAAATGTCGAACAAAGGACTCCAAAAGAAAAATGAGCCAAGCCTCCTCGAAGGCAATAAAAAATGACTAAGACTCCAAAGGAGTCGAGCCTCGATTAAGGGAGGCGTGCTTTGTTTGAGGGGAGGTGTTGGATGATGAAAGTCCCACATAAGCTAGTTTAGGGAATGACCATGGGTTTATAAACAAAGAATACACTCTCCATTGGCACAAGGTCTTTTAGAGAAGCCCAAAGCAAAGTCATAATAGCTTATGCTCAAAGTGGACAATATCGTATCATTATGGAGAGTCGTGTTCGTCTAACAAAAATGTGCCTTTCTAAACAAAGTATTTAAAATAAATTAATTGAATGTTTTTTTATTGGTTGTTTCTTATATTTTAAGAATTTGTTATGGTAGATTACTATACATGCTTTTGATTTTTTGAAACAGGAGTATAATGGGATGATAAAGAATCAGTTTTCATTTTAGAAAATTGATAGTTGTTATATTATTTTTATTACAACCATGAGTATTTGATGTTTAAAATAAAGGTATAATGTGTTTGAACGTGAACCAATTAAATCATACGCACGGAACACATAATGTACATTAGGATGGGAAGAAATTTGAATTGACGTAAATATGTAAGCATTAGGATAAAGTTTAGAATGTAGGGGTACCATTAATTCACAAAGATTGGTTAAAATTAGAAGTAATTAATTGACAAGAGAAAAAAAGGAAATAAAAAGGTCAAAAAAGGATGGGTTTCATTTACGTAAATCTCTTTTCATCTTCTTTTTTCTTTTTTGCTTTTATCCGTTTTTTGGGGTTAATACGTCACATTGCCCAACTTGGCACACCAAAAATAAAAATAAAAATAAAAATAAAAATAAAAATGTTACAAAGCTTTGATTATTCTCTGCTTCTTGGAAGGTTGCAATTCCAATAATACCCCTTGGTTCTTTGGCTCCCCGCCGCAACGACCCACCGGCAGCGGCACTTCCAGAATATTGACTCCAAAAAGCTTGACCACATGAACCGCCTTCACCCCCCCTTCACTTATCGCCTTCACCCCCCCTTTACTTATCGCCTTCACCCCCCCTTCACTTATCGCCTTCACCCCCCCTTCACTTATCGCCTTTCCATCAATGTAAAGCTGCTTATCCGCCCCGGTGGAGCGGAGGAACCGAACCACATCCCCGGCTCGGAGACTCTTCTCTTTCACGAACCGGCTCCACCCTCTAGTCAACACATAGCTCTGGCTACTATTCCAATACGAGTACCGGAACCGCCAAACTTTCCCTCCCATATCCTCCAAGTTCAGAAGCATTCCTTTCCCTGAACCCACCCCCTCCCCCATCGGGAAATTCTTCTCCGCGTGCTGCTTCGGTATCACCAGCCGGTTCAACTTCCCCACGTCACTCGGCGTCACCGTTTTCTCAAACAACACTTCCCTCTTCGAATCAACCCCCGAATGGTGGACAGTCGTATTAGCCGCCGCTATGGCCCCACGCTGCCGCTTCCTCTGCTCCAGCTCCTCATTGTACGTGTGTTTCCGGAGCATGTCCACGATCTCCATCTTGGAGTGGGACTTCAGAAACTCGCCCTCCATACCATCATTATCATCGTCGTCCTCCAGGGATTTGAAGTTGGTGACGGCGTCGCGCCCACGGAAGCGGAGGGCAGCGATGTCGTAGGCGTTGGCAGCGTGGTGTTCTTGGTTGAATGTCCCCAGCCAGACTCTTTGATGCTTCTCGTAAATCTGGGCCCCCCATCGGCCATTGGGCTGAGGGACCACTCCTTTGAAACGGGAAGATGGAAGCTTCCGAGACTCCGCCTCATGGGGCATCCCAGGCGCCGGGGATGAGTGGAAGAGTAATGGAGTGACGGGAGAAATGGAGGTGGAGTCGCTGCCGCTGCTTTCGTCTATAGAACTCGCATCCATTTTGTTTGGAGAGAGAGAGAGAGAGAGAGAGAGGAAAAAAAAAAGTAATCAATGGGAAGTGAGGGACTGATGGGGGGAGGAATATATACATACATATTGCAACCAAGACCTTTTTTTTTTTTTTTTTTTTTTTTTTAAATTTAATTTAAATTTAGTAATGAAATGGAGGAAGGAGGGGGGAAGGGATGGAATCCAATTATTATGGGTGTGGGAGATATGGGTATGTGGGTGAAGTTAGAGATAGGCATATATAATATATTAATTCAAGATTTTTTTTTTTTTTTTTTTTTTTTTTTTTTTGGTTAGGTTAAATCAAAAATGAAGTTGAAAGTTGTAAGATTAGAGAGGAATAGATATTAGATACAGGTTCATCCCCCCGGCTATCGCCTATCAAATCTGCTGCCACTCCTGTTGTTGTACCGCTCATCCCATGCCCCCCGCGCGCGCGCTCTCTCTCTCCCCCATTACAGGGAAGAGAAGACAGCCCCACAAGCCCCGCTCCACTCCCACCACGTGTAAAGATAATGAGATATGGGCGGTGTTGTGGGCCTGCTTCTTCACAACACATTCAATCCATCTCCCATTCACATTATTTTCGTAATATCCTAATTTCATTTACAAATTAATACAAACCCATAACTCTCATCACACCCTTGGATTGGAAAAAGTCGGAATAATGGAGGGTGGAGATTGGGGGAGTAGAGTATGGTAGGGTAGGGACTAGGGAGTGTGTGAGCCACCCCACTCCAACATCGCATACATAAAAATTGTACGGAATAAATGGGGATAAAATAGTCATTTCGGTCGGGCCCAGTGGAATCCAGAAAATGCATTTAATATTATTGTAATATAAATATTTACCAACCTATTCCTCCTATTTAACTATGAATTTCTTTCAAATAAGTATGCCTTTTATTGGGTAACTTTTTAATCTATTTCAGCAAAATTAATGAATATTATCCACTCCCATCTTACTTTTTTTTTCCCAATCTTAAATCAAAACTTTCAAATCTCATCCAAATATATTAACATTTGCAAATAAAAGACAAATATTACACGTCGGAGTAACGTTGAAATAATTAAACCTTAGTTGTGAGTGGATAATTATTAATTTAAATTAATTAAAAATTAAAAATATTTGTGAGTTGGATTAGATTAGGTTTGGACATTTTTTACCTCCAATTGTTTGGATGGTAACCTTTTTGAACTATAAATTTTTTGGATTGTTTTATTCACATTGTTATTTTTAATAAATGTAAAATATTAATCGGTAAACCATATATTTATTTATTTTCAATCATTTCATTAAGATTTACCATTCCATTTAAATATATATTTTAAAAAATTACCTTTAACCAAATTTAACATAAATAAATATATTTTTAAGATTAACAATAAATTATATTTTAAAAAATTACCTTTAACCAAATTTATCATAAATTAATATATTTTTAAGATTAACAATAAATTTGGATTGTTTTCTTTAATTTAATGAAAAAGTTATGAAATCTGGTTTCATTTGAAGTTAACTCAAGTTCATAACTCAAACGAACTGAAAAATTCATCAAATTTTTTGAAATAGAAATTATGATTAAAATTTGAAAAATGAAGGAATATTATGATTAATAGGCAATAAAAAAGGCATGTTCATGAAACCCATAATCCAAAATCATTTTGTTTAGTATTTTGAGGAGTCATCCAATTTTGTCGCATTGGCTCTCTAATATCATTTTTTTCTTGTTAACGCAATATTCCATATATCCATTTATTATGCCTCATCTCCTTGGATGCCCCACATATGTATTAATCAAATCCCTTTCACTATGTCTATTTTTAGCTAGTGGTCCAAACATAAATTTTCAATAATAGGTTTTCAGTTTTTAAGATATGTTTCAAAGAAGATGAACATAAAAATGATGCAATTCTTATTTGTTGTAAAAAGCACGGCATTAATTATTAATTTTTTTTTTTTTTTCATTTTATGATAAGAATAATTATTTTATTTTACGTACTCACTTGTGATCAAATGATTTCAAAATTTAGAAAAGAAATAACACGCCAATGACCAAATTACTTCGATTTTGAGTATTGAATGAATGATGTGAGAAACAAACTAAAATTAAGCCTAAAATTTTAATTTATCTTATTGATATTATGAAAATTGAGATAATCACAAGAATAGAGAAGATAGAAAAGATGAGAACGTGAACGACATGTTGGCACTTTTGGGCAAGTGCAGTTGGATTTGACATTCTATATGAATCATATTAATCCGACACATCATCTTTTGTCGTTCCCCTCCTGCTCTCCTTCACCAACCATTGCCACCTCATCCCCACATTTATTTTCCTCTTAATTTTTTTTTTCTTTATTTTCCCATCTTTTATGTGTATTTAAAATTTAAGTAATAGCTGTAAATTACATTCTTATAGGTTGCCAATTATACTTGAAATGGAATGAGCATAGAATAATTTTTTGACTGCTAGTGAGAACCTACTCTATACATCAATTTTCCTTGAAAAATAATGGTAGTATTTAAACATATTTTTAAAAAAACACAAAATATATTATTTAATTTATTCAATTTCATAAAAAGAATTTAAAAGAAAAAAAAATAGAAACAAGGAACATACAAGAGAGACGCAATGTGCAAAAAAAAATTACAAAATTATGAAATTCATTTTCCACTATTTGAAACATAGAAATAGAAAAGAATTATGGAATCATATTCTACAAATAAATCAAAAAGGGGAAATTTGATTTATTATTATTATTCTCTTGAGATAATCGAGAATAAAAAGAAGAAGAAAAGAATTATTGTTTTGACGAGAAAGATTAAACTAACGAGATCTATCTCATAATCCATATTCTTAAGTATGTATATTGAAAGTGAAATGTTATCAAAAAAAAAAAAGTATCTAAATATTCCAATAAAATTTTGTACTATCAAAACTTTATTTGAAGATGTTTTAAAAGTAAGGATCAAAATTGATAGGATGGGGCGATTTGCTCTCTTTTATAGATATGATCCGTCAAACGCTATTATTGTAGGATAAGAATGAAAAAAATTCAAGTTAAATTTTATCTTTTAAAGAGATTACTCATATATTTATTAATTTTTTTATAAAAAAAATGGTAGTATATTAACTTTTTAATAAATATTTCTTATTTATTTCTTTCATTTTTATATAAAAAATCTAAAATTAGTAATAAAAAATAATATATTCTTATATTTTGGGGGCCAAATACCATTCTATATTCCTATCTAATAATAATAATAATAATAATAATAATAATAAAAGAAATATGTACTTTATTTTTCCCCTCTTCTTCCACATAATTTTTCTTTTAAAAAAAAAACTATAATTTACTATATAAACCCAAATCCAGAAATATTGATTACGAGAGAAAGAAAGAACATGTGCCACGTCAGCAGCTCATTGTTTTCCTCACTGTCTTCCACTTCTCATGGTTTCTTCAACCCGTTCACACGCTGGCACGGAGTTTAAATAATTGCAACAATAATAAATAAATAATTGATCAAATATTAAAAAAAGAAAAAAAAGAAAAAAAAAGAAAAAACTCGGTTAGCAATTAAAATTAAGAAACTAAGAAAGGATTGAAATTATGAGGTTAGGAATCTTTGACTGCTGCTTGGTCTTGTGCATACGTGGACATTGAACACATTTTTCGGGTCAAAGTCGCACGTGATCAAATTGCATTTAGCACCTCCCACCAATTAATATATTTTTCAATCTTAATTTGGTTCGAATTATTCCACTAATTTTTTACTTAATTAAAATTTAAACCCTCCCTTCAATGGACCCACATATTTTTCTATTTTTTCAAGGATTTAAATAAAACAAAATAAATATCCCAACTTGTGACCTATTTTCCACAAAGAAAAATCTGATGCTTTGAACGGATTCATTTTTGGTCAAAGTCAATGCTAAGCAGACCAAAAAAGAAAAAAGCCAAAAAATAAAAATAAAAATAAAAAGAGTTTCGTGTATATATATATTTTTAAAAAATAGATAAAGCCTATTTGATTTTAATCATGATAGACCCGAATTTTATTATTCTATCCAAATTCTTTACGTAAATATCATAGTACACTAATTAATGTTAATAATAATAATATTCAATATTATTTTTTCATCATTCAACTTTTTTTTTTAATATTATATTTGAAATAAAAAAATTTGCAAGTGTTTATTGTAATTTTTATATTATATTTAGCAGAAATAGTACGCCACTTTTTAAAATGTTAATATTATAGAGTATAAATTCAGGAAAATTCGAATAAATTTGTTTTTAAGTGCAATATCAAATTTGAAAGTAAAAAAACAAAACATAATATTTTAAATTACGAAAACAAAAAAGAATAAATATTACAAAATGGAGGGGCGAAAACAAAATTGAAATCTAAAAACCAAAATAAATGAAGCGTAAAAGCAACGTGAAGGGAAATTTGGGTTAGTGAGCAAAAAGTGAAAAATAAAAAGGGTTTTAAGGAATCAATTCCATAACTCGTAGCTGCATTCGTTGACTAAGATTGTTGACTACCAATAGCTGTGAAGCGGGGCCCGCCTTCCACTGCATCTCACGACAAAGATGACGTAATTCTACAATGTCTACAAATGATTAGCATGTGAACGGCTACATTTGATTTGTCTCTCTCCAAATAAATAAAAATAAATAAATAAATAAATAAAAAGGGCAACAAGTTGGCAACATGAGCACAGAAAAATCAAATAAAAGAGTTGGGGAGTTGGCGTTGCATAGGGTTTAGCACCACTTGCACATATCTTATCGGACAACTTGAGATCACATTTTCATTTGAATTCTTCTCCTTTTGATGTGGCCTTTCACAAACCTTAACTTCAACAACTTTTGTTTGTTTATTATTGTTTTCTTTTTTTCTGTATTAAACTTAAAGGAGTGATGATTCATGAGTGTTAGAGACATTAATTGGTGGGAGACTCGACAATAATCTTATGGAGAGATTAGAGTTTACGAAGATGAAGTATTGTTTACTCATTTGGAAATTAAGTCAAGTGTTATTGCATGTTGTTTTAATGAATTTAAATAGACTTAATCATGTTATTTGTGTATATGGTAATTGAAGTAATTGTATTTAGTTATAGACAGGGAAGATTTGAAATTGTAACATTCGAGCTTAATCAGAAATTAAATATTGGATTTTTTCTTTTAAAGTCCAATTTCCAAGATTTGATTGAGAAAATAATCCTTACAAAAATCTCAATAACTCAAAAAAAAAAAAAAAAAAATATATATATAATAAAAATACTTAAAATTTTAGAAAATAGTCCTTTTGACCCTTGCCTAATTAAGAGTCTAGGTTAGACATGATTAGGTGTTTAGGATTGTTGAGAGAGAAAAAGTCAAAATCCACTTCAAATGACCCTTTGGAATTCGAATTTTGCTAGAGTTTCTGCATAAGAATTGTTCAGTGGCCTCACGATAACTATTCTTGGATTTTGTATCACTCAATTTCTTCAAGAATCGAGAAAAATGGAAGGGATTTTGCACAAGTTTTATAAAGGAAGGTGAAGTTGATTCGAACCAAAAACTGGCATTTCGACGAACGACAAGAAGATGAATTTTTTTGGAAAAGATATGTGTTACACAAAGGGGAGGTGAACGCGGCTCGAAGCAACAGCAACACGCGTCGATGAATGGGAGGCGAAACGTGTCTGCAATCAGCAGTGAACACGCTTCATGTTGACCCATCGTGAACACGCAGTCTGACCTAAGGACCCGCTCGCAACCCATCTTCCAACCTGCTGAGTGTGCCATGCGTCACGATACTATATGTAACGATTCAGATTTTCCATTTTTGCCTTGTTTGGTTAAGATTTATTTTTATTTCTATAAAGGACAAGATATTATGTTATGCATTTATTCCGATCGAAAAATGTGCAATTTTAAACGAGGAAGTTATTAGAAATTGTAACGGTTTGGGTTTCTGGAATAAAATCAAATCGAATAAAAATAGAATAAATAATTAAATGTAATCTTCACAGAAATCGAGGGATTTCTCGGAGACTTTTATTACCTAATAGAAACATTCCCATTTATCTAAATTTCCTTATCCTAGAAACCCGAGTATGCCTTATTCGTAAATTGAGATTAGTTTTATATTCCTATGCCCAACCTTTTACATCCCTTGAAAAGGATCCTCTCCAAACTTTCCTCTGGAACGTTGGGGTTGTTCTTCGGAGGAAGAATCGAGTAGAAGTAAGGCATTGATGTTGGGATCATTGTGCCAAAGAAGGTTGACCGTTGGAAATCGGTGTTGAGGACGTTGTGGGATTGTCGGCGCGTCGCTGGAATCGGGGAGGCGGAAACTAGAGTTTCATCGCTTGTCGGGTAAGGAAGGCAAGGTTTTTGAAATAGGGTCGAGCCGCAGACGCACACCCAACAGCTCCGGCAGCTTCGCACACGTACACAGTGCGGGTCGGCTCGCATGTGTACGAAATCGGCTCGGTTCCGTCAATTCCCGCAGCTGACTTGGCGGCTTAGTTGGCCAGTTCGGCAATTAGGATTAGCGGCAAGGTATCACTATAATATATCAATTCCAAGGTTTTTGACCCTTCCGAAGCTGTTTCTGCCCTTAGTTTTACCATCCGAGGTCAGTATAGCTCCTAAACGTTAAAGATAGCTTAGGTCGGGGGTTTATTTTGATAAATAGCATGAGGTTTAGCTAGGGTACCTTATGAAAGGTTCTTAATTCTTATGTGGTTATCATAGGGCGTATTTAACCGCTGGGACTAGCTCGTTGAGAATGAATTCAACCAAGACCATCGAGATAATTGACCTTACTGTTAGAGTTAGCTTACTACGTGTTGTATGATGGTGCGTGCCCTGTGGCCCCTGCATGCACCATATTTATGTGATATGATTATGTGATGTATAGATTGTGTTGACTGTCAATTGTCTATGTTATGTTATGTATGAATTATGTTGACGGTTGACTGTTTATGTTATGTGAAGTCATGAATGAGATGTTAGTATTATATGCCATGAATATGTTGATCGATGCCATAGATACACGTAGAATAATTGAGTCATGTCATGAGATGTTTATGCCACTGGAATGTTTATGTAATATGCCATGTAATGTAAGTCATGTGAGATGCCATGTGATGTAAGAAACGTAAATGCGATGTTAGCACTGCTTATGTAATGCCATGTTAGATATGTTAAGGGACCTCATGCATATATGTATGTCACGTGCATCGAGATTCTTCCCCTTTATGATACGAAAGAATGAAATACGATATTTATGTTCGCCATGATATCATGCAGGCCCTTTTCTGTTCTGTGATGTTCGGTTACGTGTAACACGTTGTGCCCGACCAAGTCAGGCCCAGGGGGTATGTTTACGAGGTCGCCTGGTGGGTCCATGTACACGTACATGGGCCATGTGTGAAGGAGTACCACACATCAAACCCTACCCGGAATAGAAAAAGCGCCCAAGGCTATGAAAAGTTTATGAAAAGTTAGGTCCCGCTCATATGTTGCATGTGTTTGCATTCCTAACCCCAACAGTGGGGTGACTTGCTGAGTATTTCATAAAATACTCAAGCCACGTGCTACCTACATTTTTCAGGTAAAGGCAAGACGCCAATGTACGGTTGACGGCGGAGCTGAGGCCACCATGGAAGTTGGAGACGTGATATTTTTAGGAGTTTACTTTTATCAGACTATTTTAAGTTATAGCAGTATTGTTTTAGTTGGATTTATTTTGAATTCAGTATTGAAGGTTTATTTTCGGAGTTTAGGTTTTGTTTTGGATTCATGAACATTTATGAAAGACTCTTTCAAGGTTATTTATGATGAGCTTCTGCTTAATGAGATAAGTATGCATGGGTGACGTCACTAATTAGGTTAAAGAAAATTAGAGGCGTTACACTATAATTCAGAAGAAACTTATGCTTGCGTGTAGGGGTGTACATGGTCTGGCTTGGGTTGAGGGATTTTTTTGACTCAACCCAAAAATTTTCACAACCCAACCCAACCCAACCCTCTGTTTTCGGGTTGGGTTGTCTGGTTGTCAAATTCTTTTTTTAAAGTTTTATTTATCTACAATTTATAATTGTTGGGATACAATATTAGAGAACATATATTAAAAAGTTCACAAACAAATACAAATCAATCTATAATTATTCACCGAAGAAAAAAAATAAATTCAATAAAAAACAAGCAAAAATTGTAACATATTAACATAGTTCAACATTGTCATAAAACTAAAGACAACTACACCAACTGGATGCATGTGGCATAGTTGTGCATTAGCTGCGCGTAGCTACCTTTATAGCGCATATGATGGTGTGTGTAGAGAGAAATTTCAAGAATTTTGGAGCTTCTAACACGTGGTAAAGCTAGCTCGGAAAGGCATATGTCATCTAAGTAAGTAACCACATAGATTATAGGAAGTTATACTTGTAGGAATCACTAGGAAGTAATATTGTAGGTTGCTTACCGAGTATATTTGTATACTCTCCCCTTTCCTCTTTCTTTCTCAGGTCTTTGCAGGCTGCCGGTCGAGGGGGAGGAGCGTTTGAGAGCTATGTGGTCACAGAGGGGGTCGTTCCAGAGCGTCAACCCGTCTTTGTGTTTGAGTTTTTTGTATTTTGTTTTGAAACTATATCTCAAACCCACTTTTCCCTTTTGTAATACATTCAAACAACACCGCCTTATAATGTAATTTATTTTTTTATTTAATTTTGGCATGGTTATCTTTATTTTGATTTAAATTTTATCAGATTTTTATCTCTGATTTTATTTTACTTTTATTTGATTATGCTTTCATCTTTTTTAGTTACGGTCCGAGATTCGAAGTCTCGAAAATCGGGTCATGACAGATTGGTATCAGAATAGTCGGGTTATAGGTTTTATAGACTTTTATCCTTAGGATAGAGAGTCCTACACCTCTGTGACTCGACTCAATGATAGGCCTTGCTGTAACCAGGTATGCAGTCTAACCGTGTTTAGTAGTTTATGATATGTTGTAAGATCTGTAAGAATTTGATATTTGTATCGGGTTACGTGATAGTTATCATTACATCTTAGGGCATTAAATAGTGAACGTTTACTCTATATGTCGATGATGGATCTGAGTTATAGTGTTTTGATAGGATGATGAGGCCGAGAGGGGTCACGTGATAGCACACTAGCCTTAGAAAGATAGAGAGGTGACGCCACAGAGTGCGCGACATCTAACCCATAGAGATGTGCATGAGATATCTTAAGGTCTAGTACGAGATGAGGTATCTATGACCCAGCCTCCTGTGACCGTCCTTTTCAATGCCAAGCATGCCTCCGTGGAGACCACGTAGTAATCCTAGACAAAATAGAGCATGCCTCGGTGCAAACCACATAGTATACCCAGACAATATAGATCATTTAGGCAAAGGCGACCACCACAGGAATGAAGCATCCCTTAAGCAGACCATTACCTCAATTGAGTTTTGGAGAGATAAGATTCACCAACCTTGAGAGAAGAGCTAAAGAGGTCTTTGATGCAAGGTTTTGGTTGGAATTTTTGGGAGCTAAGTTCAAGCTTATACTTCCAAGAGCGCGATGTGCGCGATCTGTCACTTATCAGCTATAGGGTGAAGGATCACCTAAGAGATGATAAGTTTTTTTGGACTTCAGTGGAGAGGTCCAAGTCCAGTAGCACCACGTGGTTATCAGGGTTATGTGAACGCATTCTAAGTCGTTCTTAGGATTGGACATGCATGCTCACCAAGACAAGGATGTGGAACCGTTAACGTAGACGAGTGAACTTTGGAATTGAGGGAAACAGGAAAAAAAAGTTGTCAAGTTGTGGCCACACTTGCATCATCTAGAGCGATGATGGTCCAAGCGCCATGATAGCCTAATCCCTCAAATAGGTTATTTGGATTACGAAAAGTAGGACTCTGGCTCCACACACTGAGAATATTTGCTAAAACCACCACAGCTAAATGGTGGTGAAAGTTCTCTATTTATAATCATTTACATAATCAAATAAATTACAAAAGAAAATAGAAAGATCAATAAATGGATCCAAGATATTTGGCTATAATAAAAAATCAAATATGATACCTCTAGTAAATCGTAATGGAAGCCTAAATATCATACAAGATATTTACCTATAATAACGGGTTAAATATGATACCTATGGTAAACCGTAATGGAAGATTAAATATCATCAATCATACAAGATATTTGCCTACAATAAATGGTCAAATATGATACATATGTTAAACATTAATTCAGGGCTAAATATCCTCAACACCTACCGCAAACTGAGCGTCGGGTTTGAATGAACGTGAAGCTTGGATCTGAAAAATTGAAAGAGAGGTTGAGAAACACTTTTTGTGAAGATGTCATCGACCTGGAGATGGGAAGGTACATACTGTATGCGAAGTATGCCAGCGAACAACAAGTTTCCGAAGAAAATGATAATCTAATTCAACACGTTTGGTCCGCTTGTGAGCAGCAAGAAAGTGATATGCGATAGGGGTATGCAGAAATTAACTGATAGAATTGACAACATGGGCAGTATCTAAGCGTGTAATGGTCAAGTACTGAAAGACACCAACAAAAGATCGATTGAGAGTAGGATTAGAGAAAGAAGAACCATCAATAGTCAGGTGTTGTGAAACAAACATGAGGGTATGGATTGGTTTGCTATCGAGCAAATGAGCATGAGTAAGTGTTGTGAAACAAACATGAGGGTATGGATTGGTTTGCTATCGAGCAAATGAGCATGAGTAAGAATATCTCGAACATATTTTAACTGATTAATAAAGAGACCATCATGAGTGGGTGAAGAGCCATGATGGTAAATCTAGAGACGACGATTCTGTTCACAGCACCACCATTGCCAGGAGTTGAGACTGGTGACAGAGTTAGAGTAGAAGAAGTCGAGATCGAGGGATTTGCAACTGGAGTTTGCTATGGTGAATTTGAAGGAGCAGTAAGCGGAGCCAGTGGAGAAGTAGCTGATGCCATAGCAGGTGGTGAAGTTTTAGTGGACGGAAAGGGAGTCGTGCCCCCAGAGCACGAGATGAAGATGGTGTTGAAGTTGGAGGAGTTGCAGTGAGCGAAGGAGCTGATTTTGGCGATGAGGCAGGCGACGACTTGATTGGCAAAGAGACCGGTTCAACGCATGGAGCCTGGTCCAAAGAGCTGACGATTAAAGTGACAAGGATGACGAAGACAAAGGTGGAGGAAGAAGTCATAACAGTGAAGAATGCAAAGAGAAGAAAGAAGAAGACTAATAAGGAAGAGGGAAGGGAAGTTTCCGTTGCTGAGGTTGAGGTTGAGGATGAGGAGGTTTCTAGTTGAAGGGGAGGTGGTGATTCTAGAGTTCCAACATGTCTTGACTCTCCAGAAAAGTTGACCTTTTCAAATAAGATAATTAGAGAAGAAAAGTTTAATTGTGACCATATAGATTAGAGTGTTGAAAGGAGGAAGATGAGAAGAGTATTTGGAAGTTAGGGTGAAGAAAAAATTAAGGTTGCTAAATCGAAGGGGCTCTGATACCATGAGAATATTTGCTAAAACCACCCCACCTAAATGATGGGAAAAATTCTCTATTCATAATTATTTATAAATTCAAATAAATTACAAAGGAAATGGGAAGAGAAATAAATGGATACAACATATTTGCCTATAATAAAAGGTCAAATATGATACCGTAAATCATAATGGAAGCCTAAATATTATACAAGATATTAGCCTATAATAAAGGGTCAAATATGATACCTATGGTAAACCGGAATGGAAGGCTAAATATCCTCAATCATACAAGATATTTGCCTGTAATAAAGGGTCAAATATGAAACATATGGTAAACCATAATTCAGGGATAAATATCCTCAACACACACGATTGTGGTAGGCATACTTATGAAGCATACTTAGGTAGAGGTAGAGCTTCTAGACAATGTGATTCTGAAAACTACCTTAGTGGTAGCAGTGATCTTGGCTTTCAACTAGGTAAGACGAGTAGAAGACATAATATGCCTTAGGGGATACCTTTTCTTAAGATATTATGCCTACCTGTAGAGGAAGAATCCCCAAAGCTTAAGGAAGGCTAGCCACCACACAAGTGTTGGGATCTATGTCGTAAAGCCTGGTAATTAATTATTTAGTTTTTAACAATAATTTTATTACTTTATTTGTAATTTAATTGTTATCCATGATATGAAAATACAAAGTTATTAATGTAATATTTAACAGTATGTGGTTGACATACAAGAGGATCGTGTTCAAGTAATAACGTAAAGAATATATAGTATATGGATAAGGTTGAGTGTCTTTTCCTAGTAACACTATTGATACGACCCACTTTGTAATCGTTACAAATGATTTGATCCAAATCGTTCACGTGGAGACATGTAAGTGGGGGTATCATATACAATGAGTTTGTATAAGACTAGACCAAGAAATATTTAATCACTCTTTATAAATCCGTTAATTGAGAAGCTTAATATTTCACATGATAATCATATGCGACTCGATCTTAATCCTGAATGAGTTATGGACTCCTGCCTGTGAGGGCTTGTTCTTTAATTTACATGGGTGAGACGGACTCTTTTACCCAATTCAATATGCCTACCATTTTGGGGACTTAACCAAATAGGGAGTTGAGAACATAATATCATGAGATGGAATTCACTCCTTTCCATATAAGAAAATTAGATGGGTTGTTCTGTTAAGTACTGATTTCGGGACTTGAACAATGGGGCCCTACGCTCTCATTGGCTCGAGAGGAACTTGGTTTATGATTGGATCATAAACAAATTGTTTATTAGAGAATCAGTGGTACTTATGTTGAGTTTTATATCCTAAAACTCATAGTGTGTAAACAACTAACATATTCTTTTTCAATAAAGTTATTATTGATGTTTATTCAGTAAAGATTGTTATTGAATAAAGTGAATTTTATGATTATTAATCTAAATCCAATAAACTAAGAACACTCTGACTATAGTATGATTACTTGAAGTATATGTAGAGACATCAGAGTTAATCAAGTTCAAGTATATAGTCAAAATGATCTATAGTACAGGGATAAGGCTGAGTACCTTATCCTGAGGACACTATGGATGCGGCCCACTTTTGTACATGTTATAAACAATGTGATCACTAAATTTTACATGCGGAGACATGTGAGTAGGGGCGCCTATGCAATGAGTATTGCATAAGATCGGACCATAAAGAAAATCACTCTCACTTTATAATGTCGTTTACTGTTGAGATTGATTTTTTTTCATTGGATGACCTAGGTAACTCGATCGTAATCCTGAGCTAACTATGAACTCCTGTTTATTTGGAATTATCCTTAGATTTGCATAGGTGAAAGTGGCTCGAGTTCGCCAACTCAATAAACCTCCCATTTCAGGGGTAAGACTGGGTGAATGGCTGGGGACGTGGGGTGCAAGATGGAATTCGCTCCTACCCACTTTTAGGGATAGTAGAGAGGTAGTTCCCTTAAGTACTGACTCCAGGTCTTGAGCAAGGGGCCCCACCCTCTCATTGGGCCTGAGAGGGATTCGGTTTACTAGTTGGACCACAAACCAATTGTTCATTAGAGAATCAGTGGGACATAAGGAACAAGAAGTAACTTTAGGGGTAAAACGGTAAATTGACCTAGCTCTAGTTACGAAGAACCTGTGAAGGATCGACTTACTAATCATGGTTATATCAAATGGACAAAAATATATCTATAGTGAGGGGAGTGCAACTACTAGGCTATAGTGGAGTGTCCTAGTAGTTAACGAATGTTGGTTAACAATTTTAATGAGTTTAGCTGGTTAATCTCGGATCATTGGAGCCCATGATATATAGATCTATTAGGTCCCCCAGCTCATATCGAACTAAACTATAAAATAGTGTGACGAGTGAGTTCAAAGTGTTCGGAATCGAGTTAGGAAATATGCGCTAAATATATAACCGCATTTTTGTTCTATTTACGAATTAAACAAAAAGAGAGAATCAGAGATATTTAAATAAGATTTAAATATTTTAATCAATATGTGTTGGAATTAGATTGAGATTCACATTTGAATTAATTAAATTGTTTAACTAATAATTTAATATTACTCAAATTTGAAATTAATTATTTAAATTAATTGTTGAATTAAAATGGAGAAAGTTAAAATGTTGACGTCCTTTATTAAATGAAAAAATACATGTTTGAGTTAACAGAATTTTGAGTGTCAAAATTAGGTTTAACCGGTCGGGTTTTATGTCCTAAAACTCATAGTTGGTAAACAAAAACATATTCTATAAAGTTATTATTGTTGTTTATTCAGTAAAGATTGTTATTGAATAAAGTGAACTTTATGATCATTAATCTAAATCCAATAAACTAAGAACACTCTAGCTATGGTATGATTACTTATACTATATGTAGAGACATAAGAGTGGATCAAGTTCAAGTATATAGTCAAAATGACCTATAGTATAAGGATAAGGCTGAGTACCTTATTCTGGGGACACTATGGATGCGGCCCACTTTTGTATACGATATAAACAATGTGATCACTAAATTGTACTTTCGAAGACATGTGAGTGGGGGCGTCCTATGCAATGAGCATTGCATAAGATTGGACCATGAAGAAAACCACTCTCACTTTATAATGTCGTTTATTGTTGAGACTGATTTTCTTTTCATTCAATAACCTAGGTAACTCGATTTTAATCCTGAGTTAACCATGAACTCCTGTTTATTCGAAATTATCCTTAGATTTGCATGGGTGAGAGTGGCTCGAGTTCGCCAACACAATAGGCCTCCCATTTCAGGGGTAAGACTGGGTGAATGGCTGAGGATGTGGGGTGCAAGATGGAATTCACTCCTACCCACATTTAGGGATAGAAGAGAGGTAGTTCACTTAAGCACTGACTCCAGGTCTTGAACAAGGGGCCCCACCCTCTCATTGGTCTGAGAGGGATTCAGTTTACTAGTTAGACCACAAACCAATTGTTCATTAGAGGATCAGTGGGACATAAGGAACAAGAAGTAACTTCAGAGGTAAAACGGTAAATTGACCCAGCTCTAGTTAGGAACAACCTGTGAAGGATTGACTTACTAATCATGGTTATATCAAATGGACAGAAATATATCTATAGTGAGGGGAGTGCAACTACTAGGCTATAGTGGAGTGTCCTAGTAGTTAACGAATGTTGGTTAACAAGGTTAATGAGTTTAACCGGTTAATCTTGGATCGTTGGAGCCCATGATCTATAGGTCCATTAGGTCCCTCTGCTAGCTCATATCGGACTAAACCATAGAATAGTGTGACGAGTGAGTTTGAAGTGTTCGAATTTAAATTAGGGAATATGCGCTACATATATACGATATATTTAACCGCATTTTTATTTTATTTACGAATTAAACAAAAAGAGAGAATCTGAGATATTTAAATAAGATTTAAATATCTTAATCAAATATGTGTCGGAATTGATTGAGATTGGCATTTGAATTTATATTCAATATTAATTAAGTAGTTTAATTAATCATTTAATATTACTTTAATTTGAAATTAATTATTCAAATTAATTGTTGAATTAAAATAAAGAAAGTCAAAATGTTGACTTCATTTAATGGAAAAATCAATGTTTGTTGAATTTTGAGGTGTCAAAATTTGGTTTAACCAAACTTGCATGCTTGCCAAATAAACTCCACAAATTTGAGTGGAATTTTGAGGGTCAAAATTTGGTTAACTAAAAAATGCATGCTTGCCACACAATCGCAAACATTTGAGTGGAATTTTGAGTGTCAAAATTTGGTGATCTCAAATTTGCATGAACATGCAAACATGACTCTATAAATAGAGTGATCATGCAACATGAAAGGTCTTCTTTGTGAAAAACCTTGAGAAAAACCTCTCACAAACACTCTCTTCATATATACAAAATTCCTCCCAAGTTTAGTCACTCACCGGATTCCACAATCCAGTTCTGAGGCCGGAGGATAGTGGAGAAGACACTAGTGGTGGTTCGAAACCAGTTCGTGAAGAAACTTGAGCGAGAAAAGGTTAGTATTCAAACTCATTGAGTTTTAATGCTTTTGAAACATGCTAGCTAATTTACTATAATTGATGTACTTAGAGTGCCTAAGATCCAAATTGCTTCCGCATGTGTTATATTAACACCATCAATTGGTATCAGAGCAAGTTTTAGGCCCTTTATTTACATTAATTTGATCATGGTGGGTACCATTTCATGAATGAAATTTTGTGGTTGCTAAAGTGGATGATTTTGGTTTTGGCATTTTTTTTATGCTTCTATTTGATACAATTATTGTAATAAGCCTAATGTGTATGGGCTTTAATGAATGAAGAAAGGTCCGTAATTTTTATAAAGTCATAGAGTCCATTTTAGGTTGTAATTGATCGAAAATGGAAGAGATAACAAGCTGAACCGAAGAAGAAGATGGAAGAGGCGGTTTGGGTGTTTTTCCTGCCTTTTGGGTCCGGATCAACATTTTTAAGGGTTGGTTCGCCCAGTTCGTGGACCTCGGGAGCGGTTCAAGTTATTTTAATTATTAATGTAATAATTTAGTTAATTGCTTGTTTTAAAATGCCAAAACCAATCCACTTTAGCGTGTTTAATTAATTATGCATTATGAATGTATGTTTTAATTAAATAGAAAATGTATATGCATAAAGTATGTCATATAGATTTAAAATCCCACCATAGGCTAAGCATGTTTCATGCATTCCAAGTATGTTATAAGTGTTATAATGTATAATATGCATGTTTAGGGTTCCATGAGTGATAGATATAAATTGTTATATTATTGCATGGAATGGATAATTATATAATTGTTATATAAAGCATGTTAAATGCATGTTATAGGTTATTTTCAACGTCATAAAACGAGATAGACGTTAAAATCTATAATAAAGATAAGTGCATGCTCACTTAGGGTTAAGAACCGAGCACGATCAATTTTAATAGTTAAAATAGGTCGATGTCTTACAAAATTGCGGTTACGAGAAAGCTCACCTGGCACGATCTTGTCTAAGGCTAGAGGTACTTAAGTTGACGGTTTATGGAACACTTACTACCTGGAGATCGGACCAGTACTTGAGCTTAGTTAGCCCAATTTTATGAGCATGCTTAAGTGATGTAAGATTTAGAAAAATCACCTAGACTTAAGTTATATTTAATTAGCCGGAATATACTTAAGTAATGAGTATACCCAACCATCTAAAATACTTAGTGGGAGAAAAAAGGTGTATAAGATACATCGTTCTCTTTTCACTCTCTCTATAAAATTCACACAGTGAGATTCATGCTCGGCCTCGTGTCGTCCTGGGAGCGTCCTCCATTCGGAAGGTATTTGCATGAGTTAATAAAGGTGAACAGAGAAAGTATTATAGTAAGTGGGAGAAGGAAGTATATCAAATACGTCCTATGGTCTCCACCACTAGGTTGCACCGTGAGATTCCCATGTTCCACCTGCATGTTGCCCTAGAGCAACTACCCATTCGGAGGGTCGTAATATGGGAGTCGAAACAACGCAAACTCCAGAAATGGATAGGATTTCTTAGGTCCGTTCCCAACTTTGGCTTTTTTATTCGATAGTATTGTTGGGACCGATCTCTGAGGTCTGAAAATGGCGGGTCACACTTTCGAAGAATTACTAAGAGTTAGTATATTCTTGACCAAAATAGTGATAACTAAAAACACTATAGGAACAAGAGTTATTCTGGGATTAGTGTTTAAGTCAAGAATGTCTTGGTTTAGTGAATAAGTGATTGACTGCCCCTCGGTAGTAGTTGCTCTAACTCACTTAACTATCGTTGCAAATTAATTTTTTTTGGGTACATTATTACATTTGCTAAAACTTATTGGATTAAACAGGATTAAGTCAAATCACTAATAGAATTTTCTTTATATCACAGCATGACAAACTCATTAGTACAATTACTCGCTTCTGAGAAATTAAACGGCGACAATTACGCAACTTGGAAATCAAACCTAAACACAATACTGGTAATTGATGATTTAACGTTTGTTTTAACTGAGGAGTGTCCTCGAAACCCCAGTTCAAATGCAACCCGAACAGTTCGGGATGCGTATGACAGATGGATAAAGGCAAATGACACAGCCCGAGTGTACATTCTAGCCAGCATATATGATGTTTTGGCTAAGAAACACGATGTTATGGGTACTGCTAAAGAGATTATGGAATCTCTAAAAGGGATGTTTGGACAACCGTCCTTCTCCCTTAGACATTAAGCCATAAAATACATTTACAACTGCCGTATAAAAGAAGGGACCTCAGTTAGAGAACATGTCCTGGACATGATGGTCCATTTCAATGTGGCAGAAGAAAATGAAGCTGTCATTGATGAGAAGAGTCAAGTCAGTTTTATCATGATGTCTCTTCCGAAGAGCTTTTTCCAGTTCCGCACCAATGTGGTAATGAACAAAATAGAATATAACTTGACTGCTCTTCTCAATGAGCTACAGACTTATCAGTCCCTCTTAACGAACAAGGGACAAACGGAGAAGCAAATGTTGCTATCTCCAAGAAATTACTACGAGGATCGTCCTCCAAAAATAAGTCTGGACCTTCAATTTCTAAAAGTGTTTTGATGAAGAAGGGTAAAGGGAAAAATAAGATTCCTACTAACCGCAAACACAAAGTTCAAAAAGCAGATAAAGGAAAATGTTTCCATTGCAACGAAAACGGGCACTGGAAGAGAAACAACTCAAAATACCTTGCAGAGAAGAAAGCCGAAAAGACACAACAAGGTAAATATGATTTACTCATTGTAGAAATATGTTTAGTAGAGTATGACAACTCAACTTGGATACTAGATTCAGGGGCGACTAATCATATTTGTTCTTTTTACCAGGAAACTAGCTCCTGGAGAATGCTTGCGGACAGCGAGATAACACTCATGGTTGGAACAGGAGAGGTTGTCTCAGCAAGATCAGTAGGAAATTTAAATTTGTTTTTTGGAGATAGATCATTATATTAGATAATGTAA
This sequence comes from Cucurbita pepo subsp. pepo, assembly GCF_057944985.1. Lineage (NCBI taxonomy): Eukaryota > Viridiplantae > Streptophyta > Magnoliopsida > Cucurbitales > Cucurbitaceae > Cucurbita > Cucurbita pepo. The sequence goes on from NC_141810.1 coordinate 4,854,748, forward strand.
TTTTTGTTCCTGAAATGAAAAGAAATCTAATATCTATCTCTTGTTTATTAGAACAATTGTATAAAGTATCTTTTGAAATCAATGAAGTGTTCATTTGCAAAAGAGGTATTCATATTTGTTCTGCAAAACTAGAAAACAACTTATATATGTTAAAACTGAGCGAAACAAAAGCTATTTTAAATATCGAGATGTTTAAAACAGCTGAAACTCAAAATAAACGACAAAAGATTTCTCCTAATACCTATCTTTGGCACTTAAGACTAGGCCACATTAATCTCAATAGGATTGAGAGATTGGTTAAAAGAGCACTTGTAAATGAGTTAGAAGACAACTCTTTACCTCCATGTGAGTCTTGTCTTGAGGGTAAGATGACTAGGCGATCGCTTTCCGAAAAAGGTTATAAAGCCAAAGAAACCTTAGAACTCGTGCATACATATCTCTGTGGTCCAATGAATGTCAAAGCACGAGGAGGGTATGAATATTTCATCAGTTTTATTGATGATTATTCAAGGTATGGCTATCTTTACCTAATGCGTCACAAGTTCGAATCTCTTGAAAAATTCAGAGAGTATAAGACTGAGGTTGAGAATCTATTAGGTAAAACTATTAAAACACTTTGATCAGATCGAGGAGGAGAGTACATGGACTTAAGATTTCAGGACTATATGATAGAACATGGAATAAGATCTCAACTCTCAGCCCCTGGTATGCCTCAACAAAATGGTGTATCAGAAAGGAGAAATAGAACTCTGTTAGACATGGTTCGGTCTATGATGAGTTTCGCTCAATTACCCGATTCGTTTTGGGGATATGCAGTGGAGACTGCTACATACATTTTGAACATGGTTCCTACTAAGAGTGTTTCAGAAACACCTTATGAGTTATGGAAAGGGCGTAAAGGTAGTTTACGTCACTTCAGAATTTGGGGATGTCCAGCACATGTGTTGTTGCAAAACCCCAAGAAATTAGAACGTCGTTCAAAATTATGTCTATTCGTAGGATACCCCAAAGAGACGAAAGGTAGTTTGTTTTATGACCCTCAAGAAAATAGAGTGTTTGTATCAACAAACGATACATTCTTAGAGGAAGACCACGTAAGAAATCATCAACCTCGCAGCAAACTAGTATTAAGTGAGATTTCTAAAGAAGCCACTGATAAAACAAAAAGAGTTGTTGATCAAGCTGGTTCTTCAACAAGAGTTGTTGATGGAGCTGACACTTCTGGTTAATCACATCCTTCTCAAGAGTTGGGGATGCCTTGACGTAGTGGGAGGGTTATAACTCAACCCAATCGTTACTTGGGTTTGACAGAAACTCAAGTCATCATACCTGATGATGGCGTTGAGGATCCATTGACCTATAAACAGGCAATGAATGATGAAGATAGAGATTAGTGGATTAAAGCCATGAATCTTGAAATGGAGTTAATGTACTTCAATTCAGTCTGGAAACTTGTAGATCAACCAGATGGGGTAAAACCTATTGGTTGCAAATGGATCTATAAGAGGAAACGAGACCAAACCGGTAAGGTACAGACCTTTAAAGCTCGACTAGTGGCAAAGGGTTATACCCAAAGAGAGGGGGTGGACTATGAAGAAACCTTCTCTCCTGTTGCTATGCTTAAATCGATTAGAATACTGTTGTCTATTGCCACATTTTATGATTATGAAATTTGGCAAATGGATGTTAAGACAGCCTTTCTAAATGGCAATCTTGAAGAGAGTATCTATATGACTCAACCAAAGGGGTTCAACAGGATCACGAGCAAAGGGTTTGCAAGCTTAAAAGATCCATTTATGGGTTGAAGCAAGCATCTCGATTTTGGAATATAAAGTGATACTGCGATCAAATCTTATGGCTTTAAACAGAATGTTGATGAACCTTGTGTTTATAAAAGGATAGTCAACTCTACAGTAGCTTTCCTGGTGTTGTACGTTGACAATATCCTACTCATTGGAAATGATGTGGGATTTCTGACTGATATTAAGCATTGGCTAGCGACACAATTCCAAATGAAAGATTTGGGAGAGGCTCAGTTTGTTCTTGGAATCCAAATTGTTCGGAATCGCAAGAACAAAACGCTAGCATTGTCTCAGGCATCGTACATTGACAAAATGTTGATTCGATATAAGATGCAAGACTCCAAGAAAGAATTATTACCTTTCAGGCATGAAATTCATTTGTCGAAGGAACAAAGTCCTAAGACACCTCAAGAAGTTGAGGATATGAGACACATTCCCTATGTATCATCGGTCGGTAGTCTGATGTATGCCATGCTATGTACCCGACCCGACATATGCTATGCTGTGGGAATTGTCAGCAGATATCAGTCCAATCCGGGACGTGCTCATTGGACTGCCTTTAAGAATATCCTCAAGTATCTTAGGAGAACGAGGGACTATATGCTAATGTACGGTGCTAAGGATCTGATCCTTACAGGGCACACTGACTCAGATTTTCAGACCGATGTAGATTCGAGAAAATCGACATCAGGATTTGTCTTCACTCTTAACGGAGGAGCAATAATATGGAGAAGCATAAAGCAAGGTTTCATTGCTGATTCCACCATGGAGGCTGCGTATGTTGCTGCTTGTGAAGCAGTGAAAGAATCTGTATGGCTTAGGAAGTTCTTAACTGATTTGGAAGTCGTTCCAAATATGCATCTTCCCGTCACTCTTTATTGTGATAACAATGGAGCAGTTGCAAATTCAAAAGAACCAAGAAGCCATAAGCGAGGAAAACATATTGAGCGCAAATATCATCTCATAAGGGAGATTGTGCAACGAGGAGATGTGATCGTCACACAGATAGCTTCAGAGCACAACAATGCTGATCCATTTACAAAGACCCTCACGCTAAAGTGTTTAAAGGGCACCTAGTGAGTCTAGGACTACGAGTTATGTAATCTAGGGCAAGTGGGAGAAAAGGCATGAGTATGTGATGCCCTAGTTCATTGTATATCTCTCTACTCAATGTTATAAAACCCCACTAGAGTTGTAGTCCAAGTGGGAGTTTGTTGGGTTATATGTTCTAAAACTGATAGTTTGTAAACAAAAACATATCTATTTTCAATGAAGTTATTATTGTTGTTTATTCAGTAAAGATTGTTATTGAATAAAGTGAACTTTACGATCATTAATCTAAATCCAATAAACTAAGAACACTCTGGCTATAGTATGATTACTTCAACTATATGTAGAGACATAAGGGTGAATCAAGTTCAAGTATATAGTCAAAATGATCTATAGTATAAGGATAAGGTTGAGTACCTTATTTTGGGGACACTATGGATGCGGCCCACTTTTGTATATGATATAAACAATGTGATCACTAAATTGTACATGCGAAGACATGTGAGTGGGGGCGTCCTATGAATGAGCATTGCATAAGATTGGACCATGAAGAAAATCACTCTCACTTTATAATGCCGTTTACTGTTGAGACTTATTTCCTTTTCATTCGATAACCTAGGTAACTCGATTTTAATCCTGAGTTAACCATGAACTCCTGTTTATTAGGAATTATCCTTAGATTTGCATGGGTGAGAGTGGCTCGAGTTCGCCAACTCAATAGGCCTCCCATTTCAGGGGTAAGACTGGGTGAATGGCTGGGGACGTGGGGTGCAAGATGGAATTCACTCCTACCCACATTTAGGGATAGAAGAGAGGTAGTTCCCTTAAGCACTAACTCCAGGTGTTGAACAAGAGGCTCTCATTGGCCTGAGACGGATTCGATTTACTAGTTGGACCACAAACCAATTGTTCATTAGAGGATCAGTGAGACATAAGGAACAAGAAGTAACTTTAGGGGTAAAACGGTAAATTGAACCAGCTCTAGTTACGAAGAACCTGTGAAGGATCGACTTACTAATCATGGTTATATCAAATGGACAGAAATATATCTATAGTGAGGGGAGTGCAACTACTAGGCTATAATGGAGTGTCCTAGTAGTTAACGAATGTTGGTTAACAAGGATAATGAGTTTAACCGGTTAATCTTGGATCGTTGGAGCCCATGATCTATAGGTCCATTAGATCCGTCTGCTAGCTCATATCGGACTAAACCATAGAATAGTGTGACGAGTGAGTTTGAAGTGTTCGAATTCAAATTAGGGAATATGCGCTACATATATACGATATATTTAACCGCATTTTTGTTTTATTTACGAATTAAACAAAAAGAAAAAATCTGAGATATTTAAATAAGATTTAAATATCTTAATCAAATATGTGTCGAAATTGATTGGGATTGACATTTGAATTTATATTCAATATTAATTAAGTAGTTTAATTAATCATTTAATATTACTTTAATTTGAAATTAATTATTCAAATTAATTGTTGAATTAAAATAAAGAAAGTCAAAATGTTGACTTCATTTAATGAAAAAATCAATGTTAGTTGAATTTTGAGGTGTCAAAATTTGGTTTAACCAAACTTGCATGCTTGCCAAATAAACTCCACAAATTTGAGTGGAATTTTGAGGGTCAAAATTTGGTTAACTCAAACATGCATGCTTGCCACACAATCGCAAACATTTGAGTGGAATTTTGAGTGTCAAAATTTGGTGATCTCAAATTTGCATGAACATGCAAACATGACTCTATAAATAGAGTGATCATGCAACATGAAAGGTCTTCTTTGTGAAAAACCTTGAGAAAAACCTCTCACAAACACTCTCTTCATATATACAAAATTCCTCCCAAGTTTACACTCACCGGATTTCACAATCCAGTTCTGAGGCCGGAGGATAGTGGAGAAGACACTAGTGGTGGTTCGAAACCAGTTCGTGAAGAAACTTGAGCGAGAAAAGGTTAGTATTCAAACTCATTGAGTTTTAATGCTTTTGAAATATGCTAGCTGATTTACTATAATTGATGTACTTAGAGTGCCTAAGATCCAAATTGCTTCCGCATGTGTTATATTAACACCATCATAGGCGAAATTTTAAGAAATTTTTGTGGGGAATGATTAGGCTTGATGATTTAGAATAGAATAACGAAGAAACGGGGTGTAAAAAACAATAAAAGAGTGCTTAAAATCGAACCCCTAATTTGGAAACCCTAATCCAGGACATTTTTCAAAATTTTTGGGAGGAATGATCATGCTTGATTATTTAGAATAGAATGTCGAAGAAACATAAGGTATAAAATAGTAAAAGAGTGAGTAAAATCAAAAACCTAATTTGGAAACCCTAATCCGAGACGTTTGAAGTACGTGCTAAAAAAACCGAGTAATGGGCGACATTTTAAGAAATTTTTGTGGGGAATGTTTAGGCTTGCTGATTTAGAATAAAATGTCGAAGAAACAAAGTGTAAAAAAGAGTAAAAGAGTGCTTCAAATTGAAACCTTAATTTGGAAACCCTAATACAGGACGTTCGAAGAATGTCGAGAACAACTGAGTAACACTCGACGTTTTTCGAAATTTATGGGAGGAATGATCAGGCTTGATGACTTAGAATAGAATGTCGTAGAAACATAGTGTATAAAACATGAATAGAGTTCTTAAAATCGAAACCCTAATTTGAAAACCCTAATCTAGGACGTTTGAAGTACTTCCTAAAAAAACCAAGTCAAGCTCGACTCTTTACAAAATTTTTGTGGGGAATGGTTAGACTTGATGATTTAGAATAAAATGTTGAAGAAACGGAGTCTAAAAAACAGTAAAAGAGTGCTTAAAGTTGAAACCTTAATTTGGAAACCTTAATCCAGGAAGTTTGAAGCACGTGCTAAAAAAACTGAGTAACGGTTGACGTTTTTAAAAATGTTTTGGGGAATGATCAGGTATAATGATTTAGAATAGAATTTCGAAGAAAGAGATTGCATAAAACAGTAAAAGAGTGCTTATAATCGAAACCCTAATCTGGGATATTTGAAGCACGTCGAAAAAAACCGAGTAACGCTCGACGTTTTTGAAATTTTTATGGCGAATGATCAGGCTTGATGATTTAGAATAGAATGTCGAAGAAACATAGGGTATAAAACAGTAAAAGATTGCTTAAAATCGAAACCCTAATTTCGAAACCCTAATACAGGACGTTTGAAGCACATGCTAAATAAACCAAGTAACATTCGACGTTTAAAAAATTAGGGTTCGAGATCTTTCGCCTATGGAGAAATTAGGGTTTGAGATCTTTTCCTATGGTAAAATTAGGGTTCGAGATGTTTCGCCTATGGAGAAATTAGGGTTCGAGATCTTTCCTTATGGTAAAATTAGGGTTTAAGAGCTTTCGCCTATGGTAAAATTAGGGTTCGAGATCTTTCCATATGATAAAATTAGAGCACTCTTTTACTATTTTATACACTCTGTTTCTTCGACATTCTATTCTAAATCATCAAGCCAGATCATTCTCCACAAAAATTTCGAAAAAAGTCGAGCGTTACTCGGTTTTTATCGCATGTTCTTCAAACGTCCAAGATTAGGGTTTCGATTATAAGCACTCTTTTATTTTTTTTATGCACTCCGTTTCTTCAAAATTCTATTCTAAATCATTATGCCTGATCATTTCCCACAAAATTTTTGAAAAACATCGACCGTTACTTAGTTTTTTTGCTCGTGCTTCAAACGTCCTAGATTAGGATATCCAAATTAGGGTTTCGATTTTAAGCACTTTTTAACTTTTTTTTTACACTATTTCTTTGTCATTATATTCTAAATCATCAAGCCTAATCATTCCCCACAAAAATTTCTTAAAATGTCGCATATTACTCGGTTTTTTTTAGCACTTAGTTCAAAAGTTCTGAATTAGGGTTTCCAAATTATGGTTTCAATTTTAAGCACTCTTTTACTATTTTATACACTCCATTTCTTCGACATTCTAATCTAAATGATCAAGCCCAATCAACCTGCACAAAAATTTCTTAAAATGTCACCTATTACTCGGTTTTGTTAGCTTGTTCTTCAAATGTCCTGTATTAGGGTTTCCAAATTAGGTTTTTGATTTTACGCACTCTTTATTGTTTTATACCCTATGTTTCTTCAACATTCTATCCTAAATAATCAAGCCTGATCATTCGCCACAAAAATTTTGGAAAACGTCGAGCGTTACTCCATTTTTTTCCGACGTGCTTTAAACGTCCCAGATTAGGGTTTCCAAATAAGGGTTTCGATTATAAGCAATCTTTTACTGTTTTATGCACCCGTTTCTTCGACATTCTATTCTAAATCATCAAGCCTAAAAATTTCCCACAAAAATTTCTTAAAATGTCGCCTATTACTCGATTTTTTTAGCACATACTTCAAACGTCTTGTATTAGGGTTTCCAAATTAAGTTTCGATTATAAGCACTTTTTTACTGTTTTATGCACTCCATTTCTTCGAAGTTCTATTCTAAATCATCAAGCCTAATCTAATCGTTGCCCACAAAAGTTTCGAAAAACGTCGATCGTTACTCAGTTTTTTTGCTCGTGCTTCAAACGTCCTCGATTAAGATTTCCAAATTATGGTTTCGATTTTAAGCACTCTTTTACTATTTTATACACTCCGTTTCTTCAGCATTCTATTCTAAATCATCAAGCCTGATCATTCTCCACAAATATTTAGAAAAAAGTCGAGCATTACTCGGTTTTTTTCTCATGTTCTTCAAACGTCCCAGATTAGGGTTTCCAAATTAGAGTTTCGATTATAAGCACTCTTTTACTTTTTTATGCACTCTAATTCTTCGAAATTCTATTCTAAATCTTTGTGTCTGATCATTCCCCCAATTTTTTTTTGAAAAACGTCGACCGTTACTCGATTTTTTTAGCAAGTGCTTCAAACGTTCTGGATTAGGGTTTCTAAATTATGGTTTCGATTTTAAGCACTCTTTTACTATTTTTTACACTCAGTTTCTTCGACATTTTAATATAAATCATCAAGCGTAACCATTCCCCACAAAATTTTTGAAAAAAGTCGAGCATTACTCGATTTTTTCGCACGTTCTTCAAACGTCCCAGATTAGGGTTTCAAATTAAGGTTTCGATTTAAACACTCAATTCATGTTTTATACACTATGTTTCTACGACATTCTATTCTAGGTTATCAAGCTTGATCATTCCTCCCAAAAATTTTGAAAAACGTCGACTGTTACTCAGTTTTTTTAGCACGTGCTTCAAATGTCTTGGATTAGGGTTTCCAAATTAGGGTTTCTATTTTAAGCACTCTTTTACTGTTTTTTACACTCCATTTATGTGAAATTCTATTCTAAATCATCAAGCCTAAACATTCCCCACAAAAATTTCTTAAAATGTCGCCTATTACTCAATTCTTTTAGCACGTACTTAAAACGTTACGGATTGGGGTTTCCAAAATATGGTTTCAATTTTAAGCACTCTTTTACTGTTTTATACCCTATGTTTCTTCGACATTCTATTCTAAATCATCAAGCCTGATCATTCTCCACAAAAATTTCGAAAAAAGTCGAGCATTACTTAGTTTTTTTTTGCACGTTCTTCACACGTCCCAGATTAGAGTTTCCAAATTAGGGTTTCGATTATAAGCACTATTTTACTGTTTTATGCACTCCGTTTCTTCAATATTCTATTCTAAATCATTATGCCTGATCATTCCCCAAAAAAATTTTGAAAAACGTCAACCGTTACTCAGTTTTTGTAGCACGTGCTTCAAACGTCCTTGATTAGGGTTTCCGAATTAGGGTTTCGATTTTAAGCACTCTTTTACTGTTTTTTACACAACGTTTCTTCGACATGCTATTCTAAATCATTATACCTAATCATTCCCCAAAAAAATTCTTAAAATGTCGCCAATTACTCGTTTTTTTTAGCATGTACTTCAAACGTTCCGGATTGGGGTTTCCAAATTATGGTTTCAGATTTAAGCACTCTTTTACTATTTTATACCATCTGTTTCTTCGACATTCTATTCTAAATCATCAAGCCTGATCATTCTCCACAAAAATTTAGAAAAAAGTCGAGCGTCACTCGGTTTTTTTCGCACGTTCTTCAAACGTCCCAGATTAGGGTTTCGATTATAAGCACCCTTTTACTGTTTTATGCACTTCGTTTCTTCGAAATTCTATTCTAAATCATTATGCCTGATCATTCCCCACAAAAAGTTTGAAAAACGTCGACCGTTACTCAGATTTTAGCACGTGCTTCAAATGTCTTGGATTAGGGTTCCAGAATTAAGGTTTCGATTTTAAGCCCTCTTTTACTGTGTTTTGCACTCCGTTTATTCGACATTTTATTCTAAATCATCAAGCCTAACCATTCCCCACCAAAATTTAGTAAAGCGTCGACTGTGACTCAGTGTTTTTAGCACGTACTTCAAACGTCCTAGATTAGGGTTTCAAATTACGGTTTCGATTTTAAGCACTCAATTCATGTTTTATACACTATGTTTCTATGACATTCTATTATAAGCCATCAAGCCTGTTCATTTTTCACAAAAATTTTGAAAAACGTCGACTGTTACTCCGTTTCAAATTTAAGGCACTCTTTTACTTTTTTTTACACTCCGTTTCTTGGACATTATATTCTAAATCATCAAGCCTATTCATTCCCCACCAAAATTTCGTGAAATGTCGTGTATTACTCGATTTTTTTAGCACGTACTTCAAACGTTCCAGATTGGTGTTTCCACATTATGGTTTCAATTTTAAGACTCTTTTACTATTTTATACACTATGTTTCTAGGACATTGTATTCTAAATCATCAAGCCTGATCATTCTCCACAAAAATTTCAAAAAAACTCGAGCGTTACTCGGTTTTTTTTGCACGTTCTTCCAACGTCCCAAATTAGGGTTTGGATTATAAGCACTCTTTTACTTTTTTATGCACTCCGTTTCTTCGAAATTCTATTTTAAATCATTATGCTCGATCATTACCCACAAGAAGTTTTGAAAGACGTTGACCGTTATTCAGTTTTTTCGCTTGTGCTTCAAACGTCCTCGATTAGGATTTCCAAATTAGGGTTTCGATTTTAAGGCACTCTTTTACTTTTTTTTTTACACTCCGTTTCTTCGACATTATATTCTAAATCATCAAGTCTATTCATTCCCCACCAAAATTTCGTGAAATGTCGCGTATTACTCGATTTTTTTAGCACGTACTTCAAACGTTTCGGATTCGGTTTTCCAAATTATGGTTTCAATTTTAAGCACTCTTTTACTATTTTATACACTCCGTTTCTTCGACATTCTATTCTAAATCATCAAGCATGATCATCTCCACAAAAATTTCGAAAAAAGTCGAGCGTGACTCGGTTTTTTCCCACGTCTTTCAAACGTCCCAGATTAGGGTTTTCAAATTAAGGTTTTGATTATATGCAATCTTTTACTATTTTATGCACTCCGTTTCTTTGAAATTCTATTCTAAATCATTATGCCTGATAATTCCCCACATAAATTTTGAAAAACGTCGACCGTTACTCAATTTTTTTGCCCGTGCTTCAAACGTCCTAGATTAGGGTTTCCAAATTAGTGTTCGATTTTAAGCACTCTTTAACTGTTTTTTACACAACGTTTCTTTGACATGCTATTCTACATCATCAAGCCTAATCATTCCTCACAAAAAATTTCTTAAAATGTCGCCTATTACTCGTTTTTTTTAGCACGTACATCAAATGTTCTAGATTGGGGTTTCCAAATTATGATTTCAATTTTAAGTACTCTTTTACTATTTTATACACTCCATTTTTTCGACATTCTATTCTAAATCATTCTCAACAAAAATTTTGAAAAAAGTCGAGCGTTACTTGGTTTTTTTCGCACGTTCTTCAAACGTACCAGATTAGGGTTTCCAAATTAAGGTTTCGATTATATGCAATCTTTTACTGTTTTATACACTCCGTTTCTTCGAAATTCTATGCTAAATCATTATGTCTAATCATTCCCCACAAAAATTTTAAAAAATGTCGATCGTTACTCAATTTTTTTGCTGGTGCTTCAAACGTCCTGGATTAGGATTTCCAAATTAGGGTTTCTGTTTTAAGCACTCTTTTACTATTTTATACACTCCATTTCTTCGACATTCTAATCTAAATCATCAATCCTAATCAATCCCCACAAAAATTTCTTAAAATGTCTCCTATAACTTGGTTTTTTTAGCATGTGCTTCAAACGTCCAGTATTGGGGTTTCCAAATTAGGTTTTCGATTTTACGCACTCTTTTACTATTTTATACCCTATGTTTCTTCGAAATTCTATTCTAAATCATCAAGCCTCATCATTCCCCACAAAAATTTTGAAAAAACGTCGTGCATTACACGGTTTTTTTGACGTGCTTCAAATGTCCCAAATTAGGGTTTCCAAATTAGGGTTTCGATTATAAGCTCTCTTTTACTGTTTTATGCACTCCGTTTCTTCGAAATACTATTCTAAATCATTATGCTTGATCGTTCCCCACAAAAATTTTGAAAAACGTCGAGCGTTACTCTGTTTTTTCCGACGTGCTTCAAACGAACCAGATTAGGATTTCCAAATTAGGGTTTCGATTATAAGCCTTCTTTTACTATTTTATGCACTCCGTTTCTTCAAAATTCTATTCTAAATCATTATGCCAGATCATTCCCCACATAAATTTTGAAAAACATCGACCATCACTCAGTTTTTTTAGCACGTGCTTCAAACGTCCTTGATTAGGGTTTCCAAATTAAGGTTTCGATTTTAAGCTCTCTTTTACTGTTTTTTACACTCCGTTTCTTCGACATTTTATTCTAAATAATCCATCCTAACCATTCCCCACCAAACATTCGTAAAGTGTCAATCATGACTCAGTTTTTTTAGCCCGTGCTTTAAACGTCTTAGATTAGGGTTTCGATTTTAAGCACTCTTTTACTGTTTTTTACACAACGTTTCTTCGACATGCTATTCTAAATAACCATGCCTAATCATTCCCAAAAAAAATTTCTTAAAATGTCGCCTATTACTCTGTTTTTTTAGCATGTACTTCAAATTTTCCGGATTGGGGTTTCCAAATTATGGTTTCAATTTTAAGCACTCTTTTACTATTTTATACCCTCCGTTTCTTCAACATTCTATTCTAAATCATCAAGCCTGATCATTCTCCACAAAATTTTTGAAAAAAGTCGAGTATTACTCGGTTTTTTTCGCACGTTCTACAAATGTCCCAGATTAGGGTTTTCAAATTAGGGTTTCAATTATAAGCACTCTTTTACTGTTTTATGCACTCCGTTTCTTCGAAATTCTATTCTAAATCATTATGTCTGATCATTCCCCACAAAAAGTTTGAAAAACGTCGACCGTTACTTAATTTTGGAACCCTAATCCAGGACGTTTGAAGCACGTGCTAAAAAAACTAAGGTTTCGATTTTAAGGCACGTGCTTCAAACGTCCTGGATTAGGGTTCCAAAATTAAGGTTTCGATTTTAAGCACTCTTTTACTGTTTTTTGCACTCCGTTTATTCGACATTTTATTCTAAATCATCAAGCCTAACCATTCCCCACCAAAATTTCGTAAAACGTCGACCGTGACTCAGTGTTTTTAGCACGTACTTCAAACGTCCTAGATTAGGGTTTCGATTTTAAGCACTCAAGTCATGTTCTATACACTATGTTTCTACGACATTCTATTCTAAGTCATCAAACCTTAACATTCCTCCCAAAAATTTTGAAAAATGTTGACTGTTACTCAGTTTTTTTAGCACATGCTTCAAACGTCCTAGATTAGGGTTTCGATTTTAAGCACTCTTTACTGTTTTTTACACAATGTTTCTTCGACATGCTATGCTAAATCATCAAGCCTAATCATTCCCCACAAAAATTTCTTAAAATGTTGCCTATTACTCGATTTTTTTAGCACGTACTTCAAACATTCCGGATTGGGGTTAACAAAATATGGTTTCGATTTTAAGCCAACTTTTCTTGTTTTATACCCTCCGTTTCTTCGACATTCTATCCAAAATCATCAAGCCTGATCATTCTCCACAAAAATTTCGAAAAAAGTCGACCGTTACCCGTTTTTTTCACACGTTCTTCAAACATCGCAAATTAGGGTTTCGATTATAAGCACTCTTTAACTGTTTTATGCATTCTGTTTCTTCGAAATTCTATTCTAAATCATTATGCCCGATCATTCCCCACAAAAATTTTGAAAATCGTCGACCGTTACTCAGTTTTTTTAGCACGTGCTTCAAACGTCCTAGATTAGGGTTTCCAAATTATGGTTTCAATTTTAAGCACACTTTTAATATTTTATACACTTCGTCTCTTCGATATTATATTCCAAATCATCAAGCCTGATCATTCCCCACAAATTTTTTGAAAAGCCTCGACTGTGACTCGGTTTTTTTAGCACGTACTTCAAACGTCCTGGAGTTAGGGTTTCCAAATTAGGGTTTCGATTTTAAACACTCTTTTATTGTTTTTTAAACTCTGTTTCTTCGACATTCTATTCTATATCATCAAGCCTGATCATTCCCCACAAAAATTTTGAAAAATGTTGAGCGTTACTCGGTTTTTTTCGCACGTGCTCCAAATGTCCCAGATTAGGGTTTCGATTATAAGCACTCTTTTACTGTTTTATGCACTCCGTTTCTTCGAAATTCTATTATACGTCGAGCGTTACTCGGTTTTTTTCGCACATGCTTCAAATGTCTTGGAAATTCTATTCTAAATCATTATGCCTGATTATTCCATACAAATATTTTGAAAAACGTCGACCGTTACTCAGTTTTTTGAGCACCTGCTTCAAACGTCTTGGATTAGGGATTCAAAATTAGGTTTTCGATTTTAAGAATTATTTTACTGTTTTTTACACTCCATTTCTTCGACATTCTATTATACATCAAGCCTAATCATTCCCAACAAAAGTTTCGAAAAATGTCGATCGTGACTCGGTTTGTTTAGCACGTACTAAAAACATCCTAGATTAGGGTTTCCAAATTAGGGTTTCGATTTTAAGCACTCTATTCATGTTTTATACACTATGTAATAGCCCAAAAATAAATAAAGAAATAAACGAATAAAAATAATTATAAAAATAGTTAAAATAATAATAATAAAAAAATTAATTAATTAGTTAATTTTTTTTTAAAAAAAAAACTTTCCCCACTTCTCTCCACTAACCTCTCATCCCTTCCCACAATTATCTCTCCTCAACCCATCCTTATGCTAGCAAGAAACAGAAAATCAATAATCGTAAGATTTACTTGAGAAAAAAAAATGAGAATGACCTTTACACAGTTGAGATTCACCGCAGATTTACATGAAGATAGATCTGATCAACAAGGTATATATTAAATCTTTATTTTCTTTTATCCTATTTTTTTAGAAATCACAACTAGATCTTCATTGAATTATTACAATGATCGAGCTTTGAGTTAGAAACTAAATGTCAATCATTTATACGATTCTAGTGAATCACGTCACATTAGTAATATTAGATTAAATTTTTATCAGTAGCCAAATGAATAGATTAAAGATAGAATGACCAAGAAAACTTTTGAATAGGAAACACTTAGATAAGGAAAGATTTGGAAACAGAGATCACTAAAAATTTGGAAGGCATGACAACAGAATTAAAAAAAACCACAAACTAAATATAGAGGGAAAAAGGTAAACACAGAGGGTAAATACAGAGAGTTTACAGAGGGTAGTAAAACGCAGAATAACTTAGAAAAAGTTGTATCTACTTTCTTATACAACAGTATGAAAAATAAGATTTTTAATAAAAAAATATAATTATAGATATATAACATTTCAGACTTTTAACAATGGACCAATGTAAATTAGAGATATAATGTTGTAGAGTTTAAACCTGAAACTAATGTCATGGGCTAATATAGGTTGACTCGGATTTCAAAGGACGGAATCGAACTTTAATTAAAGATATATTCGTGACAACGACTTATGCTGGCCAGGTAAGTGACCTTACTATCGGCATGGTTATATTTGATGTTGATACGTGCCCTGTGGTTCTGTACGTGTTATATATATTGATGTGTGAATTGTCTGTGAGTCGATATGCTTCCTATATGTTATATTAGGTTATAATATGTGGTTTGTATGATAATAATTATGGTACGATGTGCTCAAGGATATGTTTGAGATAGGGTACGAGAAGGATGCACAAAACGAAATGTGACGATAGGAGTAAGATACGTTCATGAAACGTTAGAGTTAGGTTACATACCGGAGTGCTATGGATAGGAGAGATTGATGAAAGAATACGGTTAGGTTATGGGTAGAAAGGGATAGGTTTGTGATAGATTGATAGAACGATAGCGTTATGGTACGTTCTTGTGACGATATGACTAAGGTACGTCACGTAATGATATGTCTGTGATAGGTATAAGAATGTTAAGGCTATGGTAAGTTAGAGAACGATATGACTATGAAGTGTTTACGTTATGACTTGGTTATGAGATGATACATTGTATGCTAGATTATTGTGCTTAAGTACGAAATCATGTGAACGTGAATGTATGTTATTTATGCTGCTTAGTTGATGTGATATGAATGCATGTGACGATGTGTGGCCCTTGTACGATTATGACTTGTTGTATGAGTATTGGAATGTAACTGAATGAATTGTATGACATGAAATACGGTAAATTGCATGATACATAACCCCGCTAGGAATATGTATGATATGTAACGAAACGAGAATGAGAATGACATGTAAGCATGAAAACGTGACATGGGGTTATGTTCATTAAATGATGACGGTAGAACTAGTGGGACCTCATGCATATTGTGTGATCATGCATTTGGGGGGATACCCCTATCCCATCACGAGGGTACGGACGCGTACATCCAAATGGCAGGACAACGATCGTTATGCCCTGCATAACGCTGCCGTGACGGTTTTAGTTTTAACGGGTCCTGGTGGGCCCCCAGAGCATGCCCACCGGCTAGGGACAGTGGCCCAGCAATGTGCGAACTAGCTGGTGAGCCCATACTTGCACGTATGGGCTGCGTGTAGAGTATATGGTACACATCCACGATTACCTGTTAGGATTGCACCGTAGGGAAAACGAAATGAAACGAAACGAAACGAAACGAAACGAAATGAAAGATAAGTCCCATCATTTCATTGCATGTGATTGTTGCATTTAACCCCAATAGTGGGGTCACTTATTGAGTATTTCTTTAAATACTCAAGCCATGTGCTACTACATTTTTCAGGTTAAGGTAAGGCATTCCTGTACGGCTGACGACGGCATTGCAACTCAAGATCATGGCACATGCATAGGATAGTGGCATTTATATTCTTAGACTTAGGATAGAATAGGATGTTTTAAACTTAAACGCTTATTTATTTTATTTCGAGTCTTTTGTTGTGTCGTTTTAAAGATGTTTTCGAAACACGTTAGTCCATGGCTGTATTTTAAGTTAAAGGTTATGTTTTATGGAATTTAAATGAAGTCTTCCGCATTCAATGTTTATGGTACGTATACAGTAGCGACCTTAAATTAAGTAGAAAATTTGGGTCGTTACACACTATGTTTCTACAACATTCTATTCTAAGTAATCAAGACTGATCATTCCTCCCAAAAATTTCAAAAAACGTCGAGTGTTACTCGGTTTTTTAACCATGTGCTTCAAACGTCCCAGATTAGGGTTTCGATTTTAAGCACCCTTTTACTTTTTTATGCACTCTGTTTCTTCGAAATTCTATTCTAAATCATCAAGCCTGATCATTCTCCACAAAAATTTCGAAAAACGTCGAGCGTTACACGGTTTTTTTAGGACATGCTTCAAACGTCTTAAATTAGAGCTTCGATTTTAAGTACTATTTTACTGTTTTTTACACTCCATTTCTTCGACATTCTATTCTAAATTATCAAGCCTAATCATTTCCCACGAAAGTTTCGAAAAATGTTTCCCGTGACTCGATTTTTTTAGCACGTACTTCAAACGTCCAAGATTAGGGTTTTCGAATTAGGGTTTCGATTTGAAGCACACTTTTACTCTTTTATGCACTCCGTTTCTTCGAAATTTTATTCTGAATTATTAAGCCTAATCATTCACTACAAAAAGTTTCGAAAAACGTCGACCGTGTCTCGGTTTTTTTAGCACGTATTTCAAACGTCCCAGATTAGGGCTTCCGAATTAGGGATCGATTTTAAGCATTTTTTTACTATTTTATGCACTCCGTTTCTACGAAATTCTATTCTAAATAATCAAGCTTGATCATAACGCACAAAAATTTCGAAAAACGTCGACCTTTACTATGTTTTTTTAGCACGTGCTTGAAACATCCCTGATTAGGGTTTCGATTTTAAGCACTGTTTTACTGTTTTTTACACTCCGTTTCTTCGACATTCTATTCTAAATCATCAAGCCTAATCATTCCCCACAAAAGTTTCGAAAAATGTCGACCGTCACTCGATTTTTTTAGCACGTACTTCAAACGTCTAGATAAGGGTTTCCTTATTATGGTTTCTATTTGAAGCACTCTTTTACTCTTTTATTCACTCTATTTCTTCGAAATTCTATTCAGAATCATCAAGCCCAATCATTCCCCGCAAAAGTCCGTAAAACGTCAACTGTGACTCGGTTTTTTTAGCACGTACTTCAAACGTCTCAAATTAGGGTATCGATTTGAAGCACTCTTTTACTGTTTTATGCACTCCGTTTCTTCGAAATTCTATAATAAATCATCAAGCCTAATCATTCACCACAAAAGTTTCGATAAACGTCGCTCGTGGCTCGATTTTTTTATCATATACTTGAAACGTCCATGATCAGGGAATCCAAATTAGGGTTTCGATTTTAAGAACTCTTTTACTGTTTTATGCGCTCCGTTTTTTTGAAATTCTATTCTAAATAATCAAGCCTAATCATTACCCGCAAAAGTTTCAAAAAATGTCGACCGTGACTCGGTTCTTTGAGCACGTACTTCAAACGTCCCGGATTAGGGTTTCCATATTAGGGTTTGGATTTGAAGAACTCTTTTACTGTTTTATGCACTTCGTTTCTCCGAAATTCTATTCTAAATCATCAAGCCTAATCATTCACCACAAAAGTTTCGATATACGTTGATCGTGGCTCGGTTTTTTATCACGTATTTAAAACGTCCCAGATTAGGGAATCTGAATTAGGGTTTCGATTTTAATAACTCTTTTACTGTTTTATGCACTCCGTTTTTTTGAAAATTCTATTCTAAATAATCAAGCCTAATCATTACCCGAAAAAATTTCGTAAAACATCGACCGTGACTCGGATTTTTGAGCACGTACTTCAAACGTCTCGGATTAGGGTTTCTATATTAGGGATTCGATTTTAAGCACTCTCTTACTGTTTTATGCACTCCGTTACTTCGAAATTCTATTCTAAATCATCAAGCCTAATCATTCACCACAAAAGTTTCGATAAATGTCGATCGTGACTCGGTTCTTTTAGCACGTACTTCAAATGTCCCAGATTATGGCTTCCAATCTAGAAATCGATTTTAAGCACTCTTTTACTGTTTTATGCACTCCGTTTCTTTGAAATTCTAAGCTAAATCATCGCCTAAACATTCCCCAAAAAAATTTCGAAAAATGTCGAGAGTTACTCGATTAGGGTTTCCGAATTAGGGTTCGATTTGAAGCACTCTTATAGTGTTCTAATCATTCCCCACGAAAGTTTCGAAAAACGTCCACCGTGACTCGATTTTTTTAGCACGTACTTCAAACGTCCCAGATTAGGGTTTCCGAATTAGGGTTCGATTTAAAGCGCTCTTTTACTGTTTTATGCAATCCATTTCTTCGAAATTCTATTCTAAATCATCAAGCCTAATCATTCCAAACAAAACTTTCGAAAAACGTCGACCGTGACTCGGTTTTTTTAGCACGTACTTCAAACGTCCGAGATTAGGGTTTCCAAATTATGGTTTCGATTTGAAGCACTCTTTTACTGTTTTATGCACTCTGTTTCTTCGAAATTCTGTTCTAAATCATCAAGCCCAATCATCTCCCGCAAAAGTTTTGAAAACATGTCGACCGTTATTTCGTTTTTTTAGCACGTACTTCAAACGTCCATTATTAGGATTTCCGAAATAGGGTTTCAATTTGAAGCACTCTTTTATTGTTTTATGCACTCCGTTTCTTCAAAATTCTATTATGATTCACCAATTCTAATCATTCACCACAAAAGTTTCGAAAAATGTCGATCGTGGCTTGGTTTTTTTAGCACGTACTTCAAACGTCCCAGATTAGGTCTTACGAATTAGGGATTGATTTTAAGCACTCTTTTACTGTTTCATGCACTCCGTTTCTTTGTAATTATATGCTAAATCATTAAGCCTGATCATTCCCCACAAAACTTTCAAAAAACGTCGACAGTTACTCAATTTTTTTAACACGTGCTTCAAACATCCCAGATTAGGGTTTCGATTTTAAGCACTCTTTTACTGTTTTCTACACTCCCTTTCTTCGACATTCTATTCTAAATCATCAAGCCTAATCATTCCCCACAAAATTTGCTAAAAACGTCGACCATTGCTTGATTTTTTTAGCACGTACTTCAAACGTCCCAGATTAGGGTTTTCGAATTAGGGTTCGATATGAAGCACTCTTTTACTGTTTTATGCACTCCGTTTCTTCGAAATTCTATAATAAATCATCAAGCCTAATCATTCCCCACAAAAGTTTCGAAAAACGTCGAACGTGACTCGATTTTTTTATCACGTACTCTAAACGTCCCAGATTAGGGAATCCGAATTAGGGTTTCGATTTTAAGAACTCTTTTTCT
This sequence comes from Cucurbita pepo subsp. pepo, assembly GCF_057944985.1. Lineage (NCBI taxonomy): Eukaryota > Viridiplantae > Streptophyta > Magnoliopsida > Cucurbitales > Cucurbitaceae > Cucurbita > Cucurbita pepo. The sequence continues at coordinate 4,874,385 of NC_141810.1, forward strand.
GTTTTATGCACTCCGTTTTTTTGAAAGTCTATTCTAAAGAATCAAGCCTAATGATTACCCGCAAAAGTTTCGAAAAACGTCGACCGTGACTCGGTTCTTTGAGCACGTACTTCAAACGTCCCGGATTAGGGTTTCCGTATTAGGGTTTCGATTTGAAGAAGTCTTTTACTGTTTTATGCACTCCGTTTCTTCGAAATTCTATTCTAAATCATCAAGCCGAATCATTCACCACAAAAGTTTCGATAAACGTCGACCGTGGCTCGGTTTTTTTATCACGTACTTGAAACGTCCCAGATTAGGGAATCTGAATTAGGGTTTTGATTTTAATAACTCTTTTACTATTTTATGCACTCTGTTTTTTCGAAATTCAATTCTAAATAATCAAGCCTAATCATTAGCCGCAAAAGTTTTGAAAAACGTCGACTGTGACTCGGTTTTTTGAGCACATACTTCAAACATCTCGGATTAGGGTTTCCATATTAGGGATTCGATTTTAAGCACTCTTTTACTGTTTTATGCACTCCGTTTCTTCGAAATTCTATTCTAAATCATCAAGGAGTTGCAGTGAGCGAAGGAGCTGACTTTGGCGATGAGGCTGACGACGACTTGATTGGCAAAGAGATCGATTCAACGCATGGAGCCTGGTCCAAAGAGCTAACGGTTAAAGCGACAAGGATGACGAAGACAAAGGTGGAGGAAGAAGTCATAACAGTGAAGAATGCAAAGAGAAGAAAGAAGAAGACTAATAAGGAAGAGGGAGGGAAGTTTCCGTTGCTGCAGTTGAGGATGAGGAGGTTTCTAGTTGAAGGGGAGGTGGTGATTCTAGAGTTCCAACATGTCTTGACTCTCTTAGAGAAGTTGACCTTTTCAAATAAGATAATTGGAGAAGAAAAGTTTAATTGTGACCATATGAATTAGAGTGTTGAAAGGAAGAAGATGAGAAGAGTATTTGGAAGCCAGGGTGAAGAAAAGATTAGGGTTGCTAAACCGAAGGGGCTATGATACCATGAGAATATTTGCTAAAACCACCACACCTAAATGATGGGAAAAATTCTCTATTCATAATTATTTATAAATTCAAATAAATTATAAAGGAAATGGAAAGAGAAATAAATGGATACAACATTTTTGCTTATAATAAAAGATCAAATATGATATCTATGGTAAATCATAATGGAAGCCTAAATATTATACAAGATATTAGCCTATAATAAAGGGTCAAATATGATATTTATGATAAACCGGAATGGAAGGCTAAATATCCTCAATCATACAAGATATTTGCCTATAATAAAGGGTCAACTATGAAACATATGGTAAACCATAATTCAGGGATAAATATCCTCAACACACACGATTGTGGTAGGCATACTTATGAAGCATACTTAGGTAGAGGTAGAGCTTCTAGACAATGTGATTCTGAAAACTACCTTAGTGGTAGCAGTGATCTTGGCTTTCAACTAGGTAAGACGAGTAGAAGACATAATATGCCTTAGGGGATACCTTTTCTTAAGATATTATGCCTACCGGTAGAGGAAGAATCCCTAAAGCTTAAGGAAGGCTAGCCACCACGCAAGTGTTGGGATCTATGTCGTAAAGCCTGGTAATTAATTATTAGTTTTTAACAATAATTTTATTACTTTGTTTGTAATTTAATTGTTATCCATGATATGAAAATACAAAGTTATTAATGTAATCTTGAACAGTATGTGGTTGACATACAAGAGGATCGTGTTCAAGTAATAACGTAAAGAATATATAGTATATGGATAAGGTTGGGTGTCTTCTCCTAGTAACACTATTGATACGACCCACTTTGTAATCGTTACAAATGATTTGATCCAAATCGTTCACGTGGAGACATGTAAGTGGGGGTATCATATACAATGAGTTTGTATAAGACTGACCAAGAAATATTTAATCACTCTTTATAAATCCGTTAATTGAGAAGCTTAATATTTCACATAATGATCATATGCGACTCGATCTTAATTCTAAATGAGTTATGGACTCCTGCCTGTGAGGGCTTGTCCTTTAATTTCCATGGGTGAGAATGGCTCTTTTAGCCAATTCAATATGCCTACCATTTTGAGGACTTTACCAAATACGGAGTTGAGAACATAATATCATGAGATGGAATTCTCTCCTTTCCATATAAGAAAATTAGATGGGTTGTTCTGTTAAGTACTGATTTCGGGACTTGAACAATGGGGCCCTACGCTCTCATTGGCCCGAGAGGAACTTGGATTATGATTGGATCATAAACAAATTGTTTATTAGAGAATCAGTAGTACTTATGTTGAGTTTTATATCCTAAAACTCATAGTGTGTAAACAAATAACATATTCTTTTTCAATAAAGTTATTATTGATGTTTATTCAGTAAAGATATAAAGTTTAGTTTACGATTATTAATCTAAATCCAATAAACTAAGAACACTCTGACTATAGTATGATTACTTAAAGTATATGTAGAGACATAAGAGTTAATCAAGTTCAAGTATATAGTCAAAATGATCTATATAATGGTGTTAATATAACACATGCGGAAGCAATTTGGATCTTAGACACTTTTAGAACATGAATTATAGTAAATAACTAGCATCTTCATAAGTATTAAAACTTAATGAGTTTGAATACTAACCTTTTGTAGTTCAAACTCCTTTTTCCAAATGAACCGGTTTCGAACCACCACTAGTGTCTTCTCCACTATCCTCCAGCCTTAGAACAGGATTGTGGAATCAAGTGAGTGACTAAACTTGGGAGGGATTTTGTATATATGAAGAGAGTGTTTGTGAGAGGTTTTTCTCAAGGTTTTTCACCAAGAAGAAGAAGACCTTCCATGTACCATGATCACTCTATTTAAAGAGTCATGTTTGCATGTTCATGCAAATTTGAGATCACCAAATTTTGACACTTAAAATTCCGCTCAAATGTTTGGGATTATGTGGTAAGCATGCATGTTTGAGTTAACCAAATTTTGACACTCAAAACTCCACTCAAATGTTTGGGATTATGTGGCAAGCATGCATGTTTGAGTTAACCAAATTTTGACACTTAAAATTCTACTCAAACTTGTGGGATTTATTTGGCAAGCATGCAAGTTTGGTTAAACCAAATTTTGACACCTCAAAATAACAATAACATGTATTTTTCCATTAAATGAAGTCAACATTTTGACTTTCATCATTTTAATTCAACAATTAATTTGAATAACTAATTTCAAATTAAAGTAACATTAAATGATTAATTAAACTATTTAATTAATATTTAATATTAATTCAAATGCCAATCCCAATCAATTTCGACACATAATTGATTAAGATATTTAAATCTTATTTAAATATCTTAGATTCCCTCTTTTTGTTTAATTCGTAAATACAAAAATGCGGTTAAATATATCGTATATATGTAGCGCATATTCCCTAATTTGGATTCGAACACTTCGAACTCACTCGTCACATTGTTCTATGGTTTAGTCCGATATGAGCTAGCAGAGGGACCTAATGGACCTATAGATCATGGGCTCCAACGATCTAAGATTAACCGGTTAAACTTATTAACCTTGTTAACCAACATTCGTTAACCACTAGGACACTCCACTATAGCCTAGTAGTTGCACTCCCCTCACTATAGATATATTTCTGTCCATTTGATATAACCATGATTAGTAAGTCGATCCTTCACAGGTTGTTCGTAACTAGAGCTGGGTCAATTTACCGTTTTACCCCCTGAAGTTACTTCTTGTTCCTTATGTCTCACTGATCCTCTAATGAACAATTGGTTTGTGGTCCAACCAGTAAACCGAATCCCTCTCAGGCCAATGAGAGGGTGGGGCCCCTTGTTCAAGACCTGGAGTCAATGCTTAAGGGAACTACCTCTCTTCTATCCCTAAAAGTGGGTAGGAGTGAGTTCCATCTTGCACCCCACGTCCCCAGCCATTCACCCAGTCTTACCCCTAAAATGGGAGGCCTATTGAGTCGGCGAACTAGAGCCACTCTCACCCATGCTAATCTAAGGATAATTCTGAATAAACAAGTCTGATCTTATGCAATACTCATTGCATAGGATGCCCCCACTCACATGTCTCGACATGTACAATTTAGTGATCACATTGTTTATATCATATACAAAAGTGGGCCGCATCCATAGTGTCCCCAGAATAAGGTACTCAGCCTTATCCTTATACTATAGATCATTTTGACTATATATACTTGAACTTGATCCACTCTTATGTCTCTACATATAGTTCAAGTAATCATACTATAGCCAGAGTGTTCTTAGTTTATTGGATTTAGATTAATGATCGTAAAGTTCACTTTATTCAATCAAACTATGAGTTAGGACATATAACCCAACAAACTCCCACTTGGACTACAACTCTAGTGGGTTTTATAACGTTGAGTAGAGAGAAATACAATGAACTAGGGCATCACATACTCATGCCTTTTCTCCCACTTGCCCTAGATTAAATAGCTCGTAGTCCTAGACTCACTAGGTGCCCTTCAAACACTTTAGCCGTGAGGGGCTTTGTAAATGGATCAGCAATGTTGTGCTCTGAAGCTATCTGTGGGATGATCACATCTCCTCGTTGCACAATCTCCCTTATGAGATGATATTTGCGCTCAATATGTTTTCCTCGCTTATGGCTTCTTGGTTCTTTTGAATTTGCAACTGCTCCACTGTTATCATAATAAAGAGTGACGGGAACATGCATATTTGGAACGACTTACAAATCTTTTAAGAACTTCCTCGAAATTCTATTCTTTTACTGTTTTACTGTTTTTTGCACTCCGTTTCTTCGAAATTCTATTCTAAATCATCAAGTCTGATCATTCCACATAAAAATTTCGAAAAACGTTGACCTTTACTCTGTTTTTTTAGCACGTGCTTGAAACGTCCAAGATTAGGGTTTCAATTTTAAGCATTGTTTTACTGTTTTTACACTCCATTTATTCGACATTCTAATCTAAATCATCAAGCCTAATCATTCCCCACAAACGTTTCGAAAAACGTTGACCGTCACTCGATTTTTTTCGCACGTACTTCAAACGTCCAGATAAGGGTTTCCATATTATAGTTTCTATTTCAAGCACTCTTTTACTCTTTTATTCACTCTGTTTCTTCGAAATTCTATTCCGAATCATCTAGCCTAATTATTCACTACAAAAGTTTGGAAAAACGTCGACCAGTCTCGGTTTTTTTAGCACGTACTTCAAACTTCCCAGATTAGGGCTTCCGAATCAGGGATCGATTTTAAGCACTCTTTTACTATTTTTTGCACTCCGTTTCTTCGAAATTCTATTCTAAATCATCAAGACTGATCATTCCGCATAAAAATTTCGAAAAACATCGACCTTTACTATGTTATTTTAGCACGTGCTTGAAACGTCCTATATTTGGGTTTCGATTTTAAGAACTGTTTTACTGTTTTTTACAATCCGTTTCTTCGACATTCTAATCTAAATCATCAAGCCTAATCCTTACCCACAAAAGTTTCAAAAAACGTCGACCGTCACTCGATTTTTTTAGCACGCACTTCAAACGTCCAGATAAGGGTTTCCTTATTATGGTTTCTATTTGAAGCACTCTTTTACTCTTTTATTCACTCTGTTTCTTCGAAATTTTATTCTGAATCATCAAGCCTAATCATTCACTACAAAAGTTTCGAAAAACGTCGACTAGTCTTGTTTTTTTAGCACGTACTTCAAACTTCCCAGATTAGGGCTTCTGAATCAGGGATCGATTTTAAGCACTCTTTTACTGTTTTTTGCACAACGTTTCTTCGAAATTCTATTCTAAATCACCAAGACTGATCATTCCGCACAAAAATTTCGAAATACGTCGACCTTTACTATGTTTTTTTAGCACGTGCTTGAAACGTCCTATATTTGGGTTTCGATTTTAAGAACTGTTTTACTGTTTTTGACAATCCGTTTCTTCGATATTCTAATCTAAATATCAAGCCTAATCATTCCCCACAAAAGTTTCAAAAAACATCGAACGTTACTCGATTTTTTTAGCACATACTTCAAACGTCCAAATAAGGGTTTCCTTATTATGGTTTCTATTTGAAGCACTCTTTTACTCTTTTATTTACTCCGTTTCTTCGAAATTATATTCCGAATCATCAAGTCCAAACATTCCCCGCAAAAGTTCGTAAAACGTCGATTGTCACTCGGTTTTTTTAGCACGTACTTCAAACGTCCCAAATTAGGGTATCGATTTGAGGCACTCTTTTTCTTTTTAATGCACTCTGTTTCTTCGAAATTCTATTATAAATCCTCAAGCCTAATCATTCACTACAAAAGTTTCGAAAAACGTCGACCGTGTCTCAGTTTTTTTATCACGTACTTCAAACGTCCGAGATTAGGGCTTCCGAATCAGGGATCGATTTTAAGGACTCTTTTACTGATTTTTGCACTCCGTTTCTTTGAAATTCTATTCTAAATCATCAAGACTGATCATTCCGCACAAAAATTTCGAAAAACGTCGACCTTTACTATGTTTTTTAAGCACGTGCTTGAAACGTCCTATATATGGGTTTCGATTTTAAGAACTGCTTTACTGTTTTTTACAACCCGTTTCTTCGACATTCTAATCTAAATCATCAAGCCTAATCATTACCCACAAAAGTTTCAAAAAACGTCGACCGTCACTCGATTTTTTTAGCACGTACTTCAAACGTCCAGATAAGGGTTTCCTTATTATGTTTCTATTGGAAGCACTCTTTTACTCTTTTATTCACTCCATTTCTTCGACATTCTATTCCGAATCATCAAGCCCAATCATTCCCCGCAAAAGTTCGTAAAATGTCGACTGTCACTCGGTTTTTTTAGCACGTACTTCAAACGTCCCAAATTAGGGTATCGATTTGAAACACTCTTTTTCTTTTTAATGCACTCTGTTTCTTCGAAATTCGATTATGAATCCTCAAGCCTAATCATTCACTACAAAAGTTTCGAAAAACGTCGACCGTGTCTCGGTTTTTTTAGCACGTACTTCAAATGTCCAAGATTAGGGCTTCCATATCAGGGATCGATTTTAAGGACTCTTTTACTGTTTTTTGCACTCCGTTTCTTCGAAATTCTATTCTAAATCATCAAGACTAATAATTCCGCACTAAAATTTCAAAAAACGTCGACCTTTACTTTGTTTTTTTAGCACGTGCTTGAATCGTCCTATATTTGGGTTTCGATTTTAAGAACTGTTTTACTGTTTTTTACAATCCGTTTCTTCGACATTCTAATCTAAATATCAAGCCTAATCATTCCCCACAAAAGTTTCAAAAAATGTCGACCGTCACTCGATTTTTTTAGCACGTACTTCAAACGTCTAGCTAAGGGTTTCCTTATTATGGTTTCTATTTGAAGCACTCTTTTACTCATTTATTCACTCTGTTTCTTCGAAATTCTATTATGAATCATCAAGCCTAATCATTCACGTCAAAAGTTTCGAAAAACGTCGACCAGTCTCAGTTTTTTTAGCACGTACTTCAAACGTCCCTGATTAGGGCTTCCGAATCAGGGATCGATTTTAAGGAATATTTTACTGTTTTTTGCAATCCGTTTCTTCGAAATTCTATTCTAATCATCAAGACTGCTCATTCCGCACAAAAATTTCAAAAAACGTCGACCTTTACTCTGTTTTTTTAGCACATGCTTAAAACGTCCTATATTTGGGTTTCAATTTAAGCACTCTTTTACTGTTTTTTACAATCCGTTTCTTTGACATTCTAATCTAAATCATCAAGCCTAATCATTCCCCACAAAAGATTTAAAAAACGTCGACCGTCATTCGATTTTTTTAGCACGTACTTCAAACGTCCAGATAAGGGTTTCCTTATTATGGATTCAATTTGAAGCACTCTTTGACTCTCTTATTCACTCTGTTTCTTCGAAATTTTATTCTGAATCATCAAGCCTAATCATTCACAACAAAAGTTTCGAAAAATGTCGACCAGTCTCGATTTTTTTAGCACGTACTTCAAACGTCCAAGATTAGGGCTTCCGAATTAGGGATCGTTTTTAAGGACTCTTTTACTATTTTTTGCACTCCGTTTATTCGAAATTCTAATCTAAATCATCAAGACTGATCATTCCGCACAAAAATTTCGAAAAACGTCGACCGGTCTCGGTGTTTTTAGAACGTACTTCAAATGTCCCATATTAGGGCTTCCGAATCAGGGATCGGTTTTAAGGACTCCTTTACTGTTTTTTTCACTCCTTTTCTTTGAAATTCTATTTTAAATCATCAAGACTGATCATTCTGCACAAAAATTTCGAAAAACATTGACCTTTACTCTGTTTTTTTAGCACGTGCTTGAAACGTCCTATATTTGGGTTTCGATTTTAAGCACTGTTTTACTTTTTTTTACAATCCGTTTCTTCGACATTCTAATCTAAATCATCAAGCCTAATCATTCTCCACAAAAATTTCAAAAAACGTTGACCGTCACTCGATTTTTTTAGCACGTACTTCAAACGTCCAGATAAGGGTTTCCTTGTTATGGTTTCTATTTGAAGCACTCTTTTACTCTTTTATTCACTTCGTTTCTTCGAAATTCTATTCCGAATCATCAAGCCCAATCATTCCCCGCAAAAGTTCGTAAAACGTCAACTGTCACTCGGTTTTTTTAGCACGTACTTCAAACGTCCCAAATTAAGGTATCGATTTGAAGCACTCTTTTACTGTTTAATGCACTCTGTTTCTTCGAAATTCTATTCTGAATCATCAAGCCTAATCATTCACTACAAAAGTTTCGAAAAACATCGACCAGTCTCGGTTTTTTTAGCACGTACTTCAAACGTCTCAGATTAGGGCTTCCAAATCAGGGATCGATTTTAAGGACTCTTTTACTATTTTTTGCACTCCGTTTCTTCGAAATTCTAATCTAAATCATCAAGACTGATCATTCTGCACAAAAATTTCAAAAACAACGACCTTTACTCTGTTTTCTTAGCATGTTCTTGAAACGTCCTATATTTGGGTTTCGATTTTAAGCACTGTTTTACTATTTTTTAAAATCCGTTTCTTAGACATTCTAATCTAAATCATCAAGCGTAATCATTCCCCACAAAAGTTTTAAAAAACGTCGACCGTCACTCGATTTTTTTAGCACGTACTTCAAACGTCCAGATAAGGGTTTCCTTATTATGGTTTATATTTGAAGCATTCTTTTACTCTTTTATTCAATCCGTTTCTTCGAGATTCTATTCCAAATCATCAAGCCCAATCATTCCCCGCAGAAGTTCGTAAAACGTCGACTGTCACTCGGTTTTTTTAGCACGTACTTCAAACGTCCAAATTAAGGTATCGATTTGAAGCACTCTTTTACTGTTTAATGCACTCTGTTTCTTCGAAAATCTATTCTGAATCATCAAGCCTAATCATTCACTACAAAAGTTTCGAACAACATCGACCAGTCTCGATTTTTTAAGCACGTACTTCAAACATCACAGATTAGGACTTCCGAATCAGGGATCGGTATTAAGGACTCTTTTACTGTTTTTTGCACTCCGTTTCTTCGAAAATCTATTCTAAATCATCAAGTGATCATTTCGCACAAAAATTTCAAAAACGTCGACCTTTACTCTATTTTTTTAGCACGTGCTTGAAACGTCCTATATTTGGGTTTCGATTTTAAGCACTGTTTTACTGTTTTTTACAATCCGTTTCTTCGACATTCTAATCTAAATCATCAAGCCTAATCATTCTCCACAAAAGTTTAAAAAAACGTCGACCGTCACTCGATTTTTTTAGCACGTACTTCAAACGTCCAGATAAGGGTTTCCTTATTATGGTTTCTATTTGAAGCACTCTTTTACTCTTTTATTCACTCTGTTTCGTCGAAATTCTATTCCGAATCATCAAGCCCAATCCTTCCCCGCAAAAGTTCGTAAAACGTCGACTGTCACTCGGTTTTTTGTTCCTTCGACAAATGAACTCCATGCCTGAAAGGTAATAATTCTTTCTTGGAGTCCTGCATCTTATATCGAATCAACATTTTGTCGATGTACGATGCCTGAGACAATGCTAGTGTTTTGTTCTTGCGATTTCGAACAATTTGGATTCCAAGAACAAACTGAGCCTCTCCCAAATCTTTAATTTGGAATTGTGTGGCTAGCCAATGCTTAATGTCAGTCAGAAATCCCACATCATTGCCAATGAGTAGGATATCGTCAACGTATAACACCAAGAAAGCTACTGTAGAGTTGACTATCCTTTTATAAACACAAGGTTCATCAACATTCTCTTTAAAGCCATAAGATTTGATCGCAGTATCAAACTTTATATTTCAGGATCGAGATGCTTACTTCAACCCATAAAAGGATCTTTTAAGCTTGCAAACCCTTTGCTCGTGATCCTATTCAATGAACCCCTCTGGTTGAGCCATATAGATACTCTCTTCAAGATTGCCATTTAGAAAGGCTGTCTTAACATCCATTTGCCAAATTTCATAATAATAAAATGTGGCAATAGACAAGAGTATTCTAATCGATTTAAGCATAGCAATAGGAGAGAAGGTTTCTTCATAGTACACCGCCTCTCTTTGGGTATAACCCTTTGCTACTAGTTGAGCTTTAAAGGTCTGTACCTTACCGGTTTGGTCTTGTTTCCTCTTATAGATCCATTTGCAACCAATAGGTTTTACCTCATCTGGTTGATCTACAAGTTCCCAGACTGAATTGAAGTACATTGAATCCATTTCAAGATTCATGGCTTTAATCTACTGATCTCTATCTTCATCATTCATTGCCTGTTTATAGGTCAATGGATCCTCAACGCCATCATCAGGTATGATGACTTGAGTTTCTGCCAAACCCAAGTAACGATCGGGTTGAGTTATAACCCCCCCCCCCCCACTACGTCGAGGCATTCTCAACTCTTGAGAAGTATGTGATTGACCAGAAGTGTCAGCTCCATCAACAACTCTTGTAGAAGGACCAACTTGATTAACAACTCTTGTTGTTTTATCAGTAGCTTCTTTAGAAATCTCACTTAATACTAGTTTGCTACGAGGTTGATGATTTCTTACGTGTTCTTCCTCTAAGAATGTAGCGTTTGTTGATACAAACACTCTATTTTCTTGAGGGTCATAAAACAAACCACCTTTCGTCTCTTTGGGGTATCCTACGAATAGACATAATTTTGAACGACGTTCTAATTTCTTGGAGTTTTGCAACAGCACATGTGCTGGACATCCCCAAATTCTGAAGTGTCGTAAACTACCTTTACGCCCTTTCCATAACTCATAAGGTGTTATACTCTCTGAATTTTTCAAGAGCTTCGAACTTGTGATGCATTAGGTAAAGATAGCCATACCTTGAATAATCATCAATAAAACTGATGAAATATTCATACCCTCCTCGTGCTTTGACATTCATTGGACCACAGAGATCTGTATGCACGAGTTCTGAGGTTTCTTTGGCTCTATAACCTTTTTTGGAAAATGATCGTTTAGTCATTTTACCCTCAAGACAGGACTCACATGGAGGTAAAGAGTTGTCTTCTAACTCATTTAGAAGTCCTCGTTTAACCAATCTTTCAATCCTATTGAGATTAATGTGGCCTAGTCTTAAGTGCCAAAAATAGGTATTATGAGAAATCTTTTGTCCTTTATTTTGAGTTTCAGCTGTTTTAAACATCTCAGTATTTAAAATAGCTTTTGTTTCGCTCGGTTTTAACATATATAAGTTGTTTTCTAGTTTTGCAGAACAAATATGAATACCTCTTTTGCAAATGGACATTTCAAAAGATACTTTATACAATTGTTCTAATAAACAAGAGATAGATATTAGATTTCTTTTCATTTCAGGAACAAAAAGTACATTATCTAATATAATGAATCTATCTCCAAAAAACAACTTTAATATTCCTACTGATCTTGCTGAGACAACCTCTCCTGTTCCAACCCTGAGTGTTATCTCACCGTCCGCAAGCATTCTCCAGGAGCTAGTTTCCTGGTAAAAAGAACAAATATGATTAGTCGTCCATGAATCTAGTATCCAAGTTGAGTTGTCATACTCTACTAAACATATTTCTACAACGAGTAAATCATATTTACCTTGTTGTGTCTTTTCGGCTTTCTTCTCTACAAGGTATTTTGGGCAGTTTCTCTTCCAGTGCTCATTTTCGTTGCAATGGAAAAATTTTCCTTTATCTACTTTTTGAACCTTGTGTTTGCGGTTAGTAGGAATGTTATTTTTTCCTTTACCCTTCTTCTTCATCAAGACACTTTTAGAAGTTGAAGGTCTAGACTTATTTTTGGAGGACGATCCTCGTAGTAATTTCTTGGAGATAGCAACATTTGCTTCTCCTGTTTGTCCCTTGTTCATTAAGAGGGACTGATAAGTCTGTAGCTCATTGAGAAGAGCAGTCAAGTTATATTCTATTTTGTTCATTACCACATTTGTGCGGAACTGGAAAAAGCTCTTCGGAAGAGACATCATGATAAAACTGACTTGACTCTTCTCATCAATGACAACTTCATTTTCTTCTGCCACATTGAAATGGACCATCATGTCTAGGACATGTTCTCTAACTGAGGTCCCTTCTTTCATACGGCAGTTGTAAATGTATTTTATGGCTTCATGTCTAAGGGAGAAGGACAGTTGTCCAAACATCCCTTTTAAAGATTCCATAATCTCTTTAGCAGTACCCATAACATCGTGTTTCTTAGCCAAAACATCAGATATGCTGGCTAGAATGTACACTTGGGCTTTATCATTTGCCTTTATCCATCTGTCTACGAATCTCGAACTGTTCGGTTTGCATTTGAGCTGGGGTTTGGAGGACACTCCTCAATTAAAACAAACTTTAAATCATCAATGACCAGTATTGTGTTTAGGTTTGATTTCCAAGTTGTGTAGTTGTCACCGTTTAATTTCTCAGAAGCGAGTAATTGTACTATTGAGTTTGTCATGCTGTGATATAAAGAAAATTCTATTAGTGATTTGACTTAATCCTGTTTAATCCAATCAATTTTAGCAAATGTAATAATGTACCCAAATCATTATTAATTTGCAACGATACTTTAGTGAGTTAGAGCAATTGCTACCGAGGGGCAGTCAATTACTCATTCACTAAACCAAGACATTCTTGACTTAAACACTATTCCCAGAATAACTCTTGTTCCTATAGCGTTCTTAGTTATCGCTGTTTTGGTCAAGAATATACCAACTCTTAGTATTTCTTCGTAAGTGTGACCCGCCATTTTCAGACCTCATAGATCGGTCCCAACAATGCTATCGAATGAAAAAGCCAAAGTTGGGAACGGACCTAAGAAATCCTATCCATTTCTGGAGTTTGCGTTGTTTCGACTCCCATGTTATGACCCTCCGAATGGGTAGTTGCTCTAGGGCAACATGCAGGTGGAACATGGGAACCTCACGGTGCAACCTAGTGGTGGAGACCATAGGACGTATTTGACATACTTCCTTCTCCCACTTACTATAAATACTTTCTCTATTCACCTTGTTATTGACTCATGCAAATACCTTGCGAATGGAGGACGCTCCTAGGGCGACACGAGGCCGAGCATGAATCTCACTGTGTGAATTTTATAGAGAGCGTGAAAAGAAAACGATGTATCTTATACACCTTTTTCCTCCCACTAAGTATTTTAGATGGTTGGGTATACTCATTACTTAAGTATATTCCGGCTAATTAAATATAACTTAAGTCTAGGTGATTTTTCTAAATCTTACATCACTTAAGCATACTCATAAAACTGGGCTAACTAAGCTCAAGTACTGGTCCGATCTCCAGGTAGTAGGTGTTCCGTAAACCGTCAACTTAAGTACCTCTAGCCTTAGACAAGATCGTGCCAGGTGAGCTTTCTCATAACCGCAATTTTGTAAGACATCGACCTATTTTAACTATTAAAATTGATCGTGCTCGGTTCTTAACCCTAAGTGAGCATGCACTTATCTTTATTAATGATTTTAACGTCTATCTCATTTTATGACGTTGAAAATAACCTATAACATGCATCTAACATGCTTTATATAACAATTATATAATCATTCATTCCATGCAATAATATAACAATTTATATCTATCACTCATGGAACCCTAAACATGCATACTATTAATTATAACACTTATAACATACTTGGAATGCATGAAACATGCTTAGCCTATGGTGGGATTTTAAATCTATATGACATACTTTATGCATATACATTTTCTATTTAATTAAAACATACATTCATAATGCATAATTAATTAAACACGTTAAAGTGGGTTGGTTTTGGCATTTTAAAGCAAGCAATTAACTAAATTATTACATTAATAATTAAAAATAACTTGAGCCGCTCCCGAGGATCACAAACTGGGCGAACCAACAATTAAAAACGTTGAATCGAACCCCAACAACAGAAAAAAACACTCGAACCGCCTCTTCCATCTTCTTCGGTTCAGCTTGCTATCTCTTCCATTTCGATCAATTACAACCTAAAATGGACTCTAATGACTCCGAAAAAAAAAAAATTACAGACCTTTCTTTATTCATTAAAGCCCATACACATTAGGCTTATTACAATAATTGTATCAAATGGAAGCATAAAAAAAATGCCAAAACCAAAACCATCCACTTTAGCAACCACAAATTTCATTCATGAAATGGTACCCAGCATGATCAAATTAATATAAATAAAGTGCCTAAAACTTGCTCTGATACCAATTGATGGTGTTAATATAACACATGTGGAAGCAATTTGGATCTTAGGCACTTTTAGAACATCAATTATAGTAAAATAACTAGCATGTTCATAAGTATTAAAACTTAATGAGTTTGAATACTAACCTTTTGTAGTTCAAACTTCTTTTTCCTCACGAACCGGTTTCGAACAACCACTAGTGTCTTCTCCACTATCCTCCGGCCTTAGAACGGGATTGTGGAATCTGGTGAGTGACTAAACTTGGGAGGGATTTGGTATATATGAAGAGAGTGTTTGTGAGAGGCTTTTCTCAAGGTTTTTCACAAAGAAGAAGAAGACCTTCGATGTACCATGATCACTCTATTTAAAGAGTCATGTTTGCATGTTCATGCAAATT
This sequence comes from Cucurbita pepo subsp. pepo, assembly GCF_057944985.1. NCBI lineage: Eukaryota > Viridiplantae > Streptophyta > Magnoliopsida > Cucurbitales > Cucurbitaceae > Cucurbita > Cucurbita pepo. Next base: position 4,889,444 of record NC_141810.1, read on the forward strand.
TGAGATAACCAAATTTTGACACTTAAAATTCAACTCAAATGTTTGGGATTATGTGGTAAGCATGCATGTTTGAGTTAACCAAATTTTGACCCTCAAAATTCCACTCAAACTTGTGGGTTTATTTGGCAAACATGCAAGTTTGGTTAAACCAAATTTTGAAACCTTAAAATTCCACTAACATGGATTTTTCCATCAAATGAAGTTAACATTTTGACTTTCTTCATTTTAATTCAACAATTAATTTGAATAATGAATATTAAATTAAAGTAACATTAAATGATTAATTAAACTATTTAATTAATATTTAATATTAATTCAAATGCATTGCCCAATCAATTCCGACACATAATTGATTAAGATATTTAAATCTTATTTAAATATCTCAGATTCTCTCCTTTTGTTTAATTCGTAAATAAAACAAAAATGCGGTTAAATATATCGTATATATGTAGCACATGTTCCCTAATTTGAATTCGAACACTTCGAACTCACTCATCATATTGTTCTATGGTTTAGTCCGATATGAGCTAGCAGAGGGACCTAATGGACCTATAGATCATGGGCTCCAACGATCCAAGATTAACTGGCTAAACTCATTAACCTTGTTAACCAACATTCGTTAACTACTATGACACTTCACTATAGCCTAGTAGTTGCACTCCCCTCACTATAGATATATTTCTGTCCATTTGATATAACCATGATTAGTAAGTCGATCCTTCACAGGTTGTTCGTAACTAGAGCTGGATCAATTTACCGTTTTACCCCTAAAGTTACTTCTTGTTCCTTATGTCTCACTAATCCTCTAATGAACAATTGGTTTATAGTCCAATAAGTAAACTGAATCCCTCTAAGGCCAATGAGAGGGTGGGGCCCCTTGTTCAAGACCTGGAGTCAGTGCTTAAGGGAACTACCTTTCTTCTATCCCTAAAAGTGGGTAGGAGTGAATTCCATCTTGCACCCCACGTCCCCAGCCATTCACCCAGTCTTACCCCTGAAATGGGAGGCCTATTGAGTCGGCGAACTAGAGCCACTCTCACCCATGCAAATCTAAGGATAATTTCGAATAAAGAGGAGTTCATGGTTAGCTCAGGATTAAACCCGAGATACCTAGGTTATCGAATGAAAAGAAAATCAGTCTCAACAGTAAACGACATTATAAAGTGAGAGTGGTTTTCTTCATGGTCCGATCTAATGCAATACTCATTGCATAGGATGCCCCCACTCACATGTCTCCACATGTACAATTTAGTGATCACATTGTTTATATCATATACAAAAGCGGGCCGCATCCATAGTGTCCCTAGAATAAGGTACTCAGCCTTATCCTTATGCTATAGATCATTTTGACTATATAGTTGAACTTGATCCACTCTTATGTCTCTACATATAGTTCAAGTAATCATACTATAGCCAGAGTGTTCTTAGTTCACTTTATTCAATAACAATCTTTACTGAATAAACAACAATAATAACTTTATTGAAAATTGTCCAAGTGGGAGTTTGTTGGGTTTTATGTCCTAAAACTCTTAGTTTGTGAACAACAATAATAACTTTACTACAAATAGAATTATTATTGTTGTTCACAAACTCTGAGTTTTAGGACGTAAAACCCAACAGACTGATCATTCCACAACAAAATCTCGAAAAACGTCGACTTTTACTCTTTTTTTTAGCACGTGCTTGAAACGTCCTATATTTGGGTTTCGATTTTAAGAACTGTTTTACTGTTTTTTACAATCCGTTTCTTCGACATTTTAATCTAAATCATCAAGACTAATCATTCCCCACAAAAGTTTCATAAAACGTCGACCGTCACTCGATCTTTTTAGCACGTACTTCAAACGTCCAGATAAGGGTTTCCTTATTATGGTTTCTATTTGAAGCACTCTTTTACTCTTTTATTCACTTTGTTTCTTCGAAATTCTATTCCAAATCATCAAGCCAAATCATTCACTACAAAAGTTTCGAAAAACGTCGACCAGTCTCGGTTTCTTTAGCACGTACTTCAAACGTCCCAGATTAGAGCTTCCGAATTAGGGATCGATTTTAAGCACCCTTTTACTATTTTTTGCACTCCGTTTCTTCAAAATTCTATTCTAAATCATCAAGACTGATCATTCCGCACAAAAATTTCGAAAAACGTCGACCTTTACTCCGTTTTTTTAGCACGTGCTTGAAACGTCCTATATTTGGGTTTCGATTTTAAGCACTGTTTTACTGTTTTTTAAAATCCGTTTCTTCGACATTCTACTCTAAATCATCAAGCCTAATCATTCCCCACAAAAGTTTAAAAAAACGTCGACCGTCACTCGATTTTTTTAGCTCGTAGTTCAAACGTCAAGATAAGGGTTTCCTTATTATGGTTTCTATTTGAAGCACTCTTTTACTCTTTTATTCACTCCATTTCTTCGAATTCTATTCCGAATCATCAAGCCCAATCATTCCCCGCAAAAGTTTATAAAACGTCGACTCTCACTCGGTTTTTTTAGCACGTACTTCAAACGTCCCAAATTAGGGTATCGATTTGAAGCACTCTTTTACTGTTTAATGCACTCTGTTTCTTCGAAATTCTATTCTGAATCATCAAGCCTAATCATTCACTACAAAAGTTTCGAAAAACGTCAACCGTGCCTCGGTTTTTTTAGCACGTACTTCAAACGTCCGAGATTAGGGCTTCCGAATCAGGGATCGATTTTAAGCCCTCTTTTACTGTTTTCTGCACCGTGTTTCTTTGAAATTCTATTCTAAATCATCGATACTGATCATTCTGCACAAAAATTTCGAAAAACGTCGACATTTACTCTGTTTTTTTAGCACGTGCTTGAAACGTCCTATATTTGGGTTTCGATTTTAAGCACTATTTTACAATCCGTTTCTTCGACATTCTACTCTAAATAATCGAGCCTAATCATTCCCCACAAAAGTTTCAAAAAACGTCGATCGTCACTCGATTTTTTTAGCACGTACTTCAAACGTCCAGATAAGGGTTTCCTTATTATGGTTTCTATCTGAAGCGCTCTTTTACTCTTTTATTCACTCTGTTTCTTCGAAATTCTATTATGAATCCTCAAGCCTAATCATTCAATACAAAAGTTTCGAAAAACGTCGACCAGTCTCGATTTTTTTATCACATACTTCAAACGTCCCAGATTAGGGCTTCTGAATCAGGGATCGATTTAAAGCACTCTTTTACTATTTTTTGCACTCCGTTTCATCGAAATTCTATTCTAAATCATCAAGACTCATCATTCCGCACAAAAATTTCGAAAAACGTCGACCTTTACTCCATTTTTTTAGCACGTGCTTGAAACGTCCTATATTTGGGTTTCGATTTTAAGCACTGTTTTACTGTTTTTTACAATTCGTTTCTTCGACATTCCAATCTTAATCATCAAGCCTAATCATTCCCCACAAAAGTTTCATAAAACGTCGACCGTCACTCGATCTTTTTAGCACGTACTTCAAACGTCAAGATAAGGGTTTCCTTATTATGGTTTCTATTTGAACACTCTTTTACTCTTTTATTCACCCTGTTTCTTCGAAATTCTATTTTGAATCATCAAGCAAAAGATTCACTACAAAAGTTTCGAAAAACGTCGACCAGTCTCGATTTTTTTCTTACGTACTTCAAACGTCCAAGATTAGGGCTTCCGAATCAGGGATTGATTTTAACCACTCTTTTACTGTTTTTTGCACTCCGTTTCTTCGAAATTCTATTCTAAATCATGAAGACTGATTATTCCGCATAAAAAATTTTTAAAAACGTCGAAATTACTTTGTTTTTTTAGCCCGTGCTTGAAACGTCCTATATTTGGGTTTCGATTTTAAGCACTGTTTTACTGTTTTTTACAATCCGTTTCTTCGACATTCTAATCTAAATCAGCAAGCCTATTCATTCCCCACAAAAGTTTCAAAAAACGTCGACCATCACACGATTTTTTTAGCACGTATTTCAAACGTCCAGATAAGGGTTTCCTTATTATGGTTTCTATTTGAAGCACTCTTTTACTCTTTTATTCACTCCGTTTCTTCGAAATTCTTTTCCGAATCATCAACCCCAATCATTCCCCTCAAAAGTTCGTAAAATGTCGACTGTCACTCGGTTTTTTTAGCACGTACTTCAAACGTCCCAAATTAGGGTATCAAATTGTAGTACTCTTTTACTGTTTAATGCACTCTGTTTCTTCGAAATTCTGCTATGAATTATCAAGCCTAATCATTCACTCCAAAAGTTTTGAAAAACGTTGACCAGTCTCGGTTTTTTTAGCACGTACTTCAAACGTCCCAGATTAGAGCTTCCGAATCAGGGATCGATTTTAAAAACTCTTTTACTATTTTTTGCACTCCGTTTCTTCGAAATTCTATTCTAAATCATCAAGACTGATCATTCCGCACAAAAATTTCGAAAAATGTCGACCTTTACTATGTTTTTTTAGAACGTTCTTGAAACGTCCTACATTTGGGTTTCGATTTTAAGCACTGTTTTACTTTTTTTTACAATCCGTTTTTTCGACATTCTAAACTAAATCATCAAGCCTAATCATTCCCCACAAAAGTTTCGAAAAACGTCGATCGTCACTCGATTTCTTTAGCACGTACCTCGAACGTCCGAATAAGGGTTTCCTTATTATGGTTTCAATTTGAAGCACTCTTTTACTCTTTTATTCACTCTGTTTCTTCGAAATAATATTATGAATCATCTAGCCTAATCATTCACTACAAAAGTTTCGAAAAACGTCGACCAGTCTCGATTTTTTTAGCACGTACTTCAAACGTCCAAGATTAGGGCTTCCGAATTAGGGATTGATTTTAACCACTCTTTTACTGTTTTTTGCACTCCGTTTCTTCGAAATTCTATTCTAAATCATCAAGACTGATCATTCCGCACAAAAATTTCGAAAAATGTCGACCTTTACTATGTTTTGTTAGCACGTTCTTGAAACGTCCTATATTTGGGTTTCGATTTTAAGCACTGTTTTACTGTTTTTTACAATCCGTTTCTTCGACATTCTAATCTAAATCAACAAGCCTAATCATTCCCCACAAAAGTTTCAAAAAACGTCGACTGTCACACGATTTTTTTAGCACGTACTTCAAACGTCCAGATAAGGGTTTCCTTATTATGGTTTCTATTTGAAGCACTCTTTTACTCTTTTATTCACTCCGTTTCTTCGAAATTCTTTTCCGAATCATCAAGCCCAATCATTCCCTGCAAAAGTTTGTAAAATGTCGACTGTCACTCGGTTTTTTTAGCACGTACTTCAAACGTCCCAAATTAGGGTATTGATTTGAAGCACTCTTTTACTGTTTAATGCACTCTGTTTCTTCGAAATTCTACTCTGAATCATCAAGCCTAATCATTCACTACAATAGTTTTAAAAAACGTCGACCAATCTTGGTTTTTTTAGCACGTACTTCAAACGTTCCAAATTAGGGCTTCCGAATCAGGGATTGATTTTAAGTACTCTGTTACTGTTTTTTGCACTCCAATTCTTCGAAATTCAATTCTAAATCATCAAGACTGATCATTTCGCACAAAAATTTCAAAAAATGTCGACCTTTACTTTGTTTTTTTAGCACGTGCTTGAAATGTCCTATATTTTTGTTTCGATTTTAAGCACTGTTTTACTGTTTTTTACACTCTGTTTCTTCGACATTCTAATCTAAATCATCAAGCCTAATCATTCCCCACAAAAGTTTCAAAAAACGTCGACCGTCACACGATTTTTTTAGCACGTACTTCAAACGTCCAGATAAGGGTTTCCTTATTATGGTTTCTATTTGAAGCACTCTTTTACTCTTTTATTCACTCCGTTTCTTCGAAATTCTTTTCCGAATCATCAAGCCCAATCATTCCCCGCAAAAGTTTGTAAAATGTCGACTGTCACTCAGTTTTTTTAGCACGTACTTCAAACGTCCCAAATTAGGGTATCGATTTGAAGCACTCTTTTACTGTTTAATGCACTCTGTTTCTTTGAAATTCTACTCTGAATCATCAAGCCTAATCATTCACTACAAAAGTTTTAAAAAACGTCGACCAGTCTTGGTTTTTTTAGCACGTACTTCAAACGTTCCAAATTAGGGCTTCCGAATCAGGGATTGATTTTAAGCACTCTTTTACTGTTTTTTGCACTCCAATTCTTCGAAATTAAATTCTAAATCATCAAGACTGATCATTCCGCACAAAAATTTTGAAAAATGTCGACCTTTACTATGTTTTTTTAGCACGTGCTTGAAACGTCCTATATTTGGGTTTCGATTTTAAGCACTGTTTTACTGTTTTTTACACTCTGTTTCTTCGACATTCTAATCTAAATCATCAAGCCTAATCATTCCCCACAAAAGTTTCAAAAAACGTCGACCGTCACACGATTTTTTTAGCACGTACTTCAAACGTCCAGATAAGGGTTTCCTTATTATGGTTTCTATTTGAAGCACTCTTTTACTCTTTTATTCACTTTGTTTCTTCGAAATTCTATTCTGAATCATCTAGCCTAATCATGTACTACAAAAGTTTCGAAAAACGTCGACCAGTCTCGATTTTTTTAGCACGTACTTCAAACGTCCCAGATTAGGGCTTCCGAATCGGGGATCAATTTTAAGCACTCTTTTAGTTTCTTCGAAATTTTATTCTGAATCATCAAGCCTAATCATTCACTACAAAAAAAATGAGGATTGAAGAGAAACGTCGACCGTAACGGTTTTTTTAGCACATATTTCAAACGTCCCAGATTAGAGTTTCCGAATTAGGCTTCGATTTGAAGCACTCTTTTACTGTTTTATGCACTTCGTTTCTTTAAATTCTACTCTAAATCATCAAGCCTAACCTAATCGTTGCCCACAAAAGTTTCGAAAAATGTCAACCGTGACTCGGTTGTTTTAGCTCGTACCTCAAACATCCCAGATGAGGGTTTCCGAATTAGGGTTCGATTTGAAGCACTCTTTTACGGTTCTAAACTTTCCCCACAAAAGTTTCGAAAAGCGTCGATCGTGACTCGAGTTTTTAGCACGTACTTCAAACGTCCCAGATTACGGTTTCTGAATAAGGGTTCGATTTGAAGCACTCTTGTACTGTTCTAATCATTCTCCACAAAAGTTTTTAAAAAACGTCGTCCGTGATTCGATTTTTTTAGCACGTACTTCAAACGTCCCAGATTAGGGTTTCAAAATTAGGGTTCAATTTGAAGCACTTGTTTACTATTTTATGCACCCCGTTTCTTCGAAATTCTATTCTAAATCATCAATCCTAATCTAATCATTCCCCACAAAAGTTTCAAAAAATGTCGATCGTAATGGTTTTTTTAACACATATTTCAAACGTCCCAGATTAGAGTTTCCGAATTAGGGTTCGATTTGAAGCACTCTTTTACTGTTTTATGCACTTCGTTTCTTCGAAATTCTACTCTAAATCATCAAGCCTAATCTAATCGTTGCCCACAAAAGTTTCAAAAAACGTCGACCGTGACTAGGTTGTTTTAGCTCGTACCTCAAACATCCCAGATTAGGGTTCGATTTGAAGCACTCTTTTATGGTTCTAATCTTTCCCCACAAGAGTTTCAAAAAGCGCCGACCTTGACTCGGGTTTTTAGCACGTATTTCAAACGTCCTAGATTAAGGTTTTCGAATTAGGGTTCAATTTGAAGCACTCTTTTACTATTTTATGCACTCCGTTTCTTCGAAATTCTATTCTAAATCATCCAGCCTAATCTAATCGTTGCCCACAAAAGTTTCAAAAAACGTCGACCGTGACTCAGTTTTTTTAGCACGTACTTCAAACGTCCCAGATTAATGTTTCCGAATTAGGGTTCGATTTGAAGCATTCTTTTACTAATCATTCCCCACAAAAGTTTTTAAAAACGTCGTCCGTGACTCAGTTTTTTTAGCACGTACTTCAACCGTCCCAAATTAGGGTTTCTGAATTAGGTTTGATTTGAAGCACTCTTTTACTGTTTTATGCACTCCGTTTCTTCAAAATTCTATTCTAAATCATCCAGCCTAATCTAATCATTGCCCACAAAAGTTTCAAAAAACATCGACCGTGACTCGGTTTCTTTAGCACGGACTTCAAACGTTTTGTTCACAAACTAAGAGTTTTAGGACATAAAACCCAACAAACTCCCACTTGGACAATTTTCAATAAAGTTATTATTGTTGTTTATTCAGTAAAGATTGTTATTGAATAAAGTGAACTTTACGATCATTAATCTAAATCCAATAACTAAGAACACTCTGGCTATAGTATGATTACTTGAACTATATGTAGAGACATAAGAGTGGATCAAGTTCAAGTATATAGTCAAAATGATCTATAGTATAAGGATAAGGCTGAGTACCTTATTCTGGGGACACTATGGGTGCGGCCCACTTTTGTATATGATATAAACAATGTGATCACTAAATTGTACATGCGAAGACATGTGAGTGGGGGCGTCCTATGAAATGAGCATTGCATAAGATTGGACCATGAAGAAAATCACTCTCACTTTATAATGCCATTTCATGTTGAGACTGATTTCCTTTTCATTCGATAACCTAGGTAACTCGATTTTAAGCCTGAGCTAACCATGAACTCCTCTTTATTCGAAATTATCCTTAGATTTTCATGGGTGAGAGTGGCTCTAGTTCGCCGACTCAATAGGCCTCCCATTTCAGGGGTAAGACTGGGTGAATGGCTAGGGACGTGGGGTGCAAGATGGAATTCACTCCTACCCACTTTTAGGGATAGAAGAGAGGTAGTTCCCTTAAGCACTGACTCTAGGTCTTGAACAAGGGGCCTCACCCTCTCATTGGTCTGAGAGGGATTCGGTTTACTGGTTGGACCACAAACCAATTAGAGGATCAGTGAGACATAAGGAACAAGAAGTAACTTCAGGGGTAAAACGGTAAATTGACCCAGCTCTAGTTACGAACAACCTATGAAGGATCGACTTACTAATCATGGTTATATCAAATGGACAGAAATATATCTATAGTGAGAAGAGTGCAACTACTAGGCCATAGTGGAGTGTCCTAGTAGTTAACGAATGTTGGTTAACAGGGTTAATGAGTTTTGCCAGTTAATCTCGGATCGTTGGAGCTCATGATCTATAGGTCCATTAGGTCCCCCTACTAGCTCATATCGGACTAAACCATAGAACAGTGTGACGAGTGAGTTCGAAGTGTTCGAATTCAAATTAGGGAACATGCGCTAAATATATACGATATATTTAACCACATTTTTGTTTTATTTACGAATTAAACAAAAAGAGAGAATCGGAGATATTTAAATAAGATTTAAATATTTTAATCAATATGTGTTGGAATTGATTTAGATTGACATTTGAATTAACGTTAAATATTAATTAATTTGTTTAATTAATCATTTAATATTACTTTAATTTAAAATTAATTATTTAAATTAATCGTTGAATTAAAATGGAGAAAGTTAAAAGGTTGACTTCACCTAATGGAAAAATTCATGTTTGAGTTAGTGGAATGTTGAGTGTCAAAATTTGGTTTAACCAAACTTGCATGCATGCCGAATAAACACCACAAGTTAATTGGGTTTCCGAATTAGGGTTCGATTTGAAGCACTCTTTTACTATTCTAATCTTTCCCTACAAAAGTTTTTAAAAAACGTCGTCCGTGACTCAGTTTTTTTACCACGTACTTCAAACGTCCGATTAGGGTTTCTGAATTAGGGTTCGATTTGAGGCACTCTTTCATTGTTTTATGCACTCCGTTTCTTTGAAATTCTATTCTAAATTATCCAGCCTAATCTAATCGTTGCCCACAAAAGTTTCGAAAAACGTGGACCGTGACTCGGTTTTTTTAGCACGTACTTCAAACGTCCCAGATTAGGGTTTTCGAATTAGGGTTCGATTTGAGGCACTCTTTTACTGTTTTATGCACTCCGTTTCATCGAAATTCTACTCTAAATCATCAAGCCTAATTTAATCGTTGCCCACAAAAGTTTCGAAAAACGTCGAGTGTGACTCGATTTTTTTAGCACGTACTTCAAATGTCCCAGATTAGGGTTTCTGAATTAGGGTTCGATTTGAAGCACTCTTTTACTATTCTAATCTTTCTCCACGAAAGTATCGAAAAGCGTCAGACGAGACTCGGTTTTTTAGCACATACTTCAAACGTCCCAGATTAGGGTTTGCGAATTAGGGTTCGATTTGAAGCATTCTTTTACTGTTCTAATCATTCCCCACAAAAGTTTTTAAAAATCGTCATCCGTGACTCAATTTATTTACCACGTACTTCAAATGTCCCAGATTAGGGTTTCCGAATTAGGGTTCGATTTGAAGCACTCTTTTACTGTTTTATGCACTCCATTTCTTCGAAATTCTATTCTAAATCATCCAGCCTAATCTAATCGTTGCCAACAAAAGTTTCGAAAAACGTAGACCGTGACACGATTTTTTTAGCACGTACTTCAAACGTCCCAGATTAGGGTTTTCGAATTAGGGTTCGGTTTGAAGCACTCTTGATATGAACCATGAGACATCAATCATACAATATACTTCAATGAAGATGTGAAGAGAAGGTTGTCAAAATTATCAAAAGATGTTTCAATTCATGCTACATTGAAGAAGAATGAAGTTTGATTGTTGTAAATTTTGGGTGGGTTACAATTTAGAGTAATTTAGAGTTATTGTATTTTAAGACTTTTTATTTAATTTCGGTTACATTTACATAATGGCTAATTATGGCCATAAAGTATGAATGTTACAACTCTTGGAATACCTTTAATAGTTTCATTTTTGAGGTTATATAAAGCCTTATATGTTGTATTTGTAAGCAGACTTGGAAAATGTAGTAAAAGAAGCATTTGTGCTTTTCTTTAGCCAATGGCTAAGTTTCTTTGCAATTCTATGTAGTTTAGATTGCATGTAGAATCATTCAAGCTCGATATGATCAATCTTGCTTGTGGAGTGATTCGAATCTCAAACAAGTGTTCTTGCGTTGAGATATTTGATCAATAAGAATCATTCAAGCTAGAAAAGATCAATCTTGCTTGTGGAGTGATTCGAATCTCAAACAAGTGTTCTTGCCTTGAGATATTCGATCAACAAGGTAATTCGAATCTTACCCCCCTTGTAGTTGATTTCCTTATCTTATCAACTCTTTTACTGTTCTAATCATTCCCCACAAAAGTTTTAAAAAACGTCGACCGTGACTCGGTTTTTTTAGCACGTACTTCTAACGTCTCAGAATAGGGTTTCCGAATTAGGGTTCGATTTGAAGCACTCTTTTACTGTTTTATGGACTCCGTTTCTTCGAAATTCTATTCTAAATCATCAAGCCTATTCTAATCATTCCCCACAAAAGTTTCGAAAAACATCGACCGTGACACGGTATTCTAAATCATCAAGCCTTATCTAATAATTTCCCACAAAAGTTTCGAAAAACGTCGATCATGACTCGGTTTTTTTAGCACGTAGTTCAAACGTCCCAGATAAAGGTCTACGAATTAGGGGTCGATTTCAAGCAATCTTTTACTCTTTTATGCACTCAGTTTCTTCGAAATTCTATTCTAAACATCAAGCCTAATCTGATCATTCCCCACAAAAGTTTTGAAAAACGTCGATCATGACTCGGTTTTTTTTAGAACGTACTTCAAACGTCCCAGATTAGAGTTTCCGAATTAGGGTTCGATTTGAAGCACTCCGTTTCTTCGAAATTCTATTCTAAATCATCAAGACTAATCATTGCCCACAAAATTTTCAAAAAACGTCGACCGTGACTTGGTTTTCGAAGCACGGACATCAAACGTCCCAAATTAGGGTTTCTGAATTGGCGGTCGATTTGAAGCACTCCGTTTCTTCGAAATTCTATTCTAAACATCAAGCCTATTCTGATCATTCCCCACAAAAGTTTCGAAAAACGTCGATCATGACTCAGTTTTTTTTAGAACGTACTTCAAACGTCCCAGATTAGAGTTTCCGAATTAGGGTTCGATTTGAAGCACTCCGTTTCTTCGAAATTCTATTCTAAATCATCAAGACTAATCATTGCCCACAAAATTTTCAAAAAACGTCGACCGTGACTTGGTTTTCGAAGCACGGACATCAAACGTCCCAAATTAGGGTTTCTGAATTAGCGGGCGATTTGAAGCACTCCGTTTCTTCGAAATTCTATTCTAAACATCAAGCCTATTCTGATCATTCCCCACAAAAGTTTCGAAAAACGTCGATCATGACTCAGTTTTTTTTAGAACGTACTTCAAACGTCCCAGATTAGAGTTTCCGAATTAGGGTTCGATTTGAAGCACTCCGTTTCTTCGAAATTCTATTCTAAATCATCAAGACTAATCATTGCCCACAAAATTTTCAAAAAACGTCGACCGTGACTTGGTTTTCGAAGCACGGACATCAAACGTCCCAGATTAGGGTTTCTGAATTAGCGGTCGATTTGAAGCAGTCTTTTACTCTTCTAATTATTCCCCACAAAAGTTTCGAAAAACGTCAACCGTGACTCTATTTTTTTAGCACGTACTTCAAACGAACCAAATAAGGATTTCCGAGTTAGGGGTCGATTTGAAGCAATCTTTTACTGTTTTATGCACTCCGTTTCTTCGACATTCTATTCTAAATCATCAAGCCTTATCTAATAATTCCCCACAAAAGTTTCAAAAAACGTCGACTGTGACTCTATTTTTTTAGCACGTACTTCAAACGACCCAAATAAGGGTTTTCGAGTTAGGGGTCGATTTCAAGCAATCTTTTACTCTTTTATGCACTCAATTTCTTCGAAATTCTATTCAAAACATTAAGCCTAATCTGATCATTCCCCACAAAAGTTTCGAAAAACGTCGACCATGACTCGGTTTTCTTAGCACGTACTTCAAACGTCCCAAATTAGGGTTAACGAATTAGGGTTCGATTTGAAGCACTCCGTTTCTTCGAAATTCTATTCTAAACAGCAAGCCTATTCTGATCATTCCCCACAAAAGTTTCGAAAAACGTCGATCTTGACTCGGTTTTTTTTAGAACGTACTTCAAACGTCCCAGATTAGAGTTTCCGAATTAGGGTTCGATTTGAAGCGCTCCGTTTCTTTGAAATTCCATTCTAAATCATCAAGACTAATCATTGCCCACAAAATTTTCAAAAAACGTCGACCGTGACTTGGTTTTCGAAGCACGGACATCAAACGTCCCAGATTAGGGTTTCTGACTTAGCGGTCGATTTGAAGTAGTCTGTTACTCTTCTAATCATTCCCCACAAAAGTTTCGAAGAACGTCAACCGTGACTCTATTTTTTTAGCACGTACTTCAAATGACCCAAATAAGGGTTTCCGAGTTAGGGGTCGATTTGAAGCAATCTTTTACTGTTTTATGCACTCCGTTTCTTCGACATTCTATTCTAAATCATCAAGCCTTATCTAATAATTCCCCACAAAAGTTTCGAAAAACGTCGACTGTGACTCTATTTTTTTAGCACGTACTTCAAACGACCCAAATAAGGGTTTCCGAGTTAGGGGTCGATTTCAAGCAATCTTTTACTCTTTTATGCACTCAGTTTCTTCGAAATTCTATTCAAAACATTAAGCCTAATCTGATCATTCCCCACAAAAGTTTCGAAAAACGTCGACCATGACTCGGTTTTCTTAGCACGTACTTCAAACGTCCCAAATTAGGGTTAACGAATTAGGGTTCGATTTGAAGCACTCCGTTTCTTCGTAATTCTATTCTAAACAGCAAGCCTATTCTGATCATTCCCCACAAAAGTTTCGAAAAACGTCGATCTTGACTCGGTTTTTTTTAGAACGTACTTCAAACGTCCCAGATTAGAGTTTCCGAATTAGGGTTCGATTTGAAGCACTCCGTTTCTTCGAAATTCTATTCTAAATCATCAAGACTAATCATTGCCCACAAAATTTTCAAAAAACGTCGACCGTGACTCGGTTTTCGAACACGGACATCAAACGTCCCAGATTAGGGTTTCTGAATTAGCGGTCTATTTGAAACAGTCTTTTACTGTTCTAATCATTCCCCACAAAAGTTTCGAAAAACGTCGACTGTGACTCTACTTTTTTAGCACGTACTTCAAACGATCCAAATAAGGGTTTCCTTGTTAGGGGTCGATTTGAAACAATCTTTTACTGTTTTATGCACTACGTTTCTTCGACATTCTATTCTAAATCATCAAGCCTTATCTAATAATTTCCCACAAAAGTTACGAAAAACGTCGATCATGACTCGGTTTTTTTAGCACGTAGTTCAAACGTCCCAAATAAAAGTCTACGAATTAGGGGTCGATTTCAAGCAATCTTTTACTCTTTTATGCACTCCGTTTCTTCGAAATTCTATTCTAAATCATCAAGACTAATCATTGCCCACAAAATTTTCAAAAAACGTCGACCGTGACTTGGTTTTCGAAGCACGGACATCAAACGTCCCAAATTAGGGTTTCTGAATTAGCGGTCGATTTGAAGCACTCCGTTTCTTCGAAATTCTATTCTAAACATCAAGCCTATTCTGATCATTCCCCACAAAAGTTTCGAAAAACGTCGATCATGACTCGGTGTTTTTTAGAACGTACTTCAAACGTCCCAGATTAGAGTTTCCGAATTAGGGTTCGATTTGAAGCACTCCGTTTCTTCGAAATTCTATTCTAAATCATCAAGACTAATCATTGCCCACAAAATTTTCAAAAAACGTCGAACGTGACTCGATTTTCAAAGCACGGACATCAAACGTCCCAGATTAGGGTTTCTGAATTAGCGGTCGATTTGAAGCAGTCTTTTACTGTTCTAATCATTCCCCACAAAAGTTTCGAAAAAGACTGTGACTCTATTTTTTTAGCACATACTTCAAACGACCCAAATAAGGGTTTCCGAGTTAGGGGTCGATTTGAAACAATCTTTTACTGTTTTATGCACTACGTTTCTTCGACATTCTATTCTAAATTATCAAGCCTTATCTAATAATTTCCCACAAAAGTTTCGAAAAACGTCGATCATGACTCGGTTTTTTTAGCACGTAGTTCAAACGTCCCAGATAAAGGTCTACGAATTAGGGGTCGATTTCAAGCAATCTTTTACTCTTTTATGCACTCAGTTTCTTCGAAATTCTATTCTAAATATCAAGCCTAATCTGATCATTTCCCACAAAAGTTTCGAAAAACGTCGACCATGACTCGGTTTTTTTAGCACGTACTTCAAACGTCCCAAATTAGGGTTAACGAATTAGGGTTCGATTTGAAGCACTCTGTTTCTTCGAAATTCTATTCTAAATCATCAAAACTAATCTAATAATTCCCCATAAAACTTTTAGAAAACGTCGACCGCGACTCGGTTTTTTTAGCATGGACATCAAACATCCCAGATTAGGGTTTCCGAATTAGGGTTTGATTTGAAGCACTCCGTTTCTTCGAAATTCTATTCTAAATCATCAAGACTAATCATTGCCCACAAAATTTTCGAAAACGTCGACCGTGACTCGGTTTTCGAAGCACGTACTTTAAACGTCCCATATTATTGTTTCTGAATTAGGGGTCGATTTGAAGCAATCTTTTACTGTTCTAATCATTCCCCACAAAAGTTTCAAAAAACGTCGACCGTGACTCTATTTTTTTAGCACGTACTTTAAACGACCCAAATAAGGGTTTCCGAGTAAGGGGTCGATTTGAAGCAATCTTTTACTGTTTTATGCACTCCGTTTCTTCGACATTCTATTCTAAATCATCAAGCCTTATCTAATAATTTCCAACAAAAGTTTCGAAAAACGTCGATCATGACTCGGTTTTTTTAGCACGTAGTTCAAACGTCCCAGACAAAGGTCTCCGAATTAGGGGTCGATTTCAAGCAATCTTTTACTCTTTTATGCACTCAGTTTCTTCGAAATTCTATTATAAACATCAAGCCTAATCTAATCATTCCCCACAAAAGTTTCGAAAAACGTCGACCATGACTCAGTTTTTTTAGCACGTACTTCAAACGTCCCAAATTAGGGTTAACGAATTAGGGTTCGATTTGATGCACTTTGTTTCTTCGAAATTCTAATCTAAACATCAAGCCTAATCTGATCATTCCCCACAAAATTTTTGGAAAACGTCGACCGTGACTCGGTTTTCGAAGCACGAAAATCAAACGTCCCAGATTAGGATTTCTGAATTAGGGGGTCGATTTGAAGCAATCTTTTACTGTTCTAATTATTCCCCACAAAAGTTTCGAAAAACGTCGACTGTGACTATTTTTTTAGCACGTACTTTAAACGACCCAAATAAGGGTTTCCGAGTAAGGGGTCGATTTGAAGCAATCTTTTACTGTTTTATGCACTCCGTTTCTTCGACATTCTATTCTAAATGATCAAGCCTTATCTAATAATTTCCCACAAAAGTTTCGAAAAACGTCGATCATGACTCGATTTTTTTAGCACGTAGTTCAAACGTCCCAGATAAAGGTCTACGAATTAGGGGTCGATTTCAAGCAATCTTTTACTCTTTTATGCACTCAGTTTCTTCGAAATTCTATTCTAAACATCAAGCCTAATCTGATCATTTCCCACAAAAGTTTCGAAAAACGTCGACCATGACTCGGTTTTTTTAGCACGTACTTCAAAAGTCCCAAATTAGGGTTAACGAATTAGGGTTCGATTTGAAGCACTCTGTTTCTTCGAAATTCTATTCTAAATCATCAAAACTAATCTAATAATTCCCCATAAAGCTTTTAGAAAACGTCGACCGTGACTCGGTTTTTTTAGCATGGACATCAAACGTCCCAGATTAGGGTTTCCGAATTAGGGTTTGATTTGAAGCACTCCGTTTCTTCGAAATTCTATTCTAAAACATCAAGACTAATCATTGCCCACAAAATTTTCGAAAACGTCGACCGTGACTCGGTTTTCGAAGCACGTACTTTAAACGTCCCATATTATTGTTTCTGAATTAGGGGTCGATTTGAAGCAATCTTTTACTGTTACAATCATTCCCCACAAAAGTTTCAAAAAACGTCGACCGTGACTCTATTTTTTTAGCACGTACTTTAAACGACCCAAATAAGGGTTTCCGAGTAAGGGGTCGATTTGAAGCAATCTTTTACTGTTTTATGCACTCCGTTTCTTCGACATTCTATTCTAAATCATCAAGCCTTATCTAATAATTTCCCACAAAAGTTTCGAAAAACGTCGATCATGACTCGGTTTTTTTAGCACGTAGTTCAAACGTCCCAGATAAAGGTCTACGAATTAGGGGTCGATTTCAAGCAATCTTTTACTCTTTTATGCACTCAGTTTCTTCGAAATTCTATTCTAAACATCAAGCCTAATCTGATCATTCTCCACAAAAGTTTCGAAAAACGTCGACCATCACTCTGTTTTTTTAGCACGTACTTCAAACGTACCAAATTAGGGTTTTCGAATTAGGGTTCGATTTGAAGCACTCCGTTTCTTCTAAATTCTATTATAAACATCAAGCCTATTTTGATCATTCCCCACAAAAGTTTCGAAAAACGTCGATCATGACTCGGTTTTTTTTAGAACGTACTTCAAACGTCCCAGATTAGAGTTTCCGAATTAGGGTTCGATTTGAAGCACTCCGTTTCTTCGAAATTCTATTCTAAATCATCAAGACTAATCATTGCCCACCAAATTTTCGAAAACGTCGACCGTGACTCGGTTTTCGAAGCACGTACTTTAAACGTCCCATATTATTGTTTCTGAATTAGGGGTCGATTTGAAGCAATCTTTTACTGTTCTAATCATTCCCCGCAAAAGTTTCGAAAAACGTCGACTATGACTCTATTTTTTTAGCACGTACTTTCGAACAACCCAAATAAAGGTTTCCGAGTTAGGGGTCGATTTGAATCAATCTTTTACTGTTTTATGCACTACGTTTCTTCGACATTCTATTCTAAATCATCAAGCCTTATCTAATAATTTCCCACAAAAGTTACGAAAAACGTCGATCATGACTCGGTTTTTTTAGCACGTAGTTCAAACGTCCCAGACAAAGGTCTCCGAATTAGGGGTCGATTTCAAGCAATCTTTTACTCTTTTATGCACTCAGTTTCTTCGAAATTCTATTCTAAACATCAAGCCTAATCTGATCATTCCCCACAAAAGTTTCGAAAATCGTAGACCATGACTCGGTTTTTTTAGCACGTACTTCAAACGTACCAAATTAGGGTTTCCGAATTAGGGTTCGATTTGAAGCACTTCGTTTCTTCTAAATTCTATTATAAACATCAAGCCTATTCTGATCATTCCCCACAAAAGTTTCGAAAAACGTCGATCATGACTCGGTTTTTTTTAGAACGTACTTCAAACGTCCCAGATTAGAGTTTCCGAATAAGGGTTCGATTTGAAGCACTCCGTTTCTTCGAAATTCTATTCTAAATCATCAAGACTAATCATTGCCCACAAAATTTTCAGAAAACGTCGACCGTGACTCGGTTTTCGAAGCACGGATATCAAACGTCCTAGATTAGGGTTTCTAAATTAGCGGTCGATTTGAAGCAGTCTTTTACTGTTCTAATCATTCCCCACAAAAGTTTCGAAAAACGTCGACTATGACTCTATTCTTTTAGCACGTACATTCAAACGACCCAAATAAGGGTTTCCGAGTTAGGGGTCGATATGAATCAATCTTTTACTGTTTTATGCACTACGTTTCTTCGACATTCTCTTCTAAATCATCAAGCCTTATCTAATAATTTCCCACAAAAGTTACGAAAAACGTCGATCATGACTCGGTTTTTTTAGCACGTAGTTCAAACGTCCCAGACAAAGGTCTCCGAATTAGGGGTCGATTTCAAGCAATCTTTTACTCTTTTATGCACTCAGTTTCTTCGAAATTCTGTTCTAAACATCAAGCCTAATCTGATCATTCCCCAAAAAAGTTTCGAAAAACGTCGACCATGACTCGGTTTTTTTAGCACGTACTTCAAACGTCCCAAATTAGGGTTTCCGAATTAGGGTTCGATTTGATGCACTCTGTTTCTTCGAAATTCTATTCTAAACATCAAGCCTAATCTGATCATTCCCCACAAAAATTTTTGGAAAACGTCGACCGTGACTCGGTTTTTGAAGCCCGAAAATCAAACGTCCCAGATTAGGATTTCTGAATTAGGGGGTCGATTTGAAGCAATCTTTTACTGTTCTAATCATTCCCCACAAAAGTTTCGAAAAACGTCGACTGTGACTATTTTTTTAGCACGTACTTTAAACGACCCGAATAAGGGTTTCCGAGTAAGGGGTCGATTTGAAGCAATCTTTTACTGTTTTATGCACTCCGTTTCTTCGACATTCTATACTAAATCATCAAGCCTTATCTAATAATTTCCCACAAAAGTTTCGAAAAACGTCGATCATGACTCGGTTTTTTTAGCACGTAGTTCAAACGTCCCAGATAAAGGTCTACGAATTAGTGGTCGATTTCAAGCAATCTTTTACTCTTTTATGCACTCAGTTTCTTCGAAATTCTATTCTAAACATCAAGCCTAATCTGATCATTCCCCACAAAAGTTTCGAAAAACGTCAACCATCACTCGGTTTTTTTGCACGTACTTCAAACGTACCAAATTAGGGTTTTCGAATTAGGGTTCGATTTGAAGCACTCCGTTTCTTCGAAATTCTATTCTAAATCATCAAAACTAATCTAATAATTCCCCACAAAAGTTTTAGAAAACGTCGACCGCGACTCGGTTTTTTTAGCATGGACATCAAACGTCCCAGATTAGGGTTTCCATATTAGGGTTCGATTTGAAGCACTCCGTTTCTTCGAAATTCTATTCTAAATCATCAAGACTAATCATTCCCCAAAAAATTTTTGAAGAACGTCGACCGTGACTCGGTTTTCGCTGCACGTACTTTAAACGTCCCATATGAGAGTTTCTGGATTATGGGTCGATTTGAAGCAATCTTTTACGTTTCTAACAATTCCCCACAAAAGTTTCGAAAAACGTCAACCGTGACTCTATTTTTTTAGCACGTATTTCAAACTACCCAAATAAGGGTTTCCGAGTTAGGGGTCGATTTGAAGCAATCTTTTACTGTTTTATGCACTCCGTTTCTTCGACATTCTATTCTAAATCATCAAGCCTTTTCTAATAATTTCCCACAAAAGTTTCGAAAAACGTCAATCATGACTCGGTTTTTTTAGCACGTAGTTCAAACGTCCCAGATAAAGGTCTACGAATTAGGGGTCGATTTCAAGCAATCTTTTACTCTTTTATGCACTCAGTTTCTTCGAAATTCTATTCTAAACATCAAGCCTAATCTGATCATTTCCCACAAAAGTTTCGAAAAACGTCGACCATGACTCGGTTTTTTTAGCACGTACTTCAAACGTCCCAAATTAGGGTTTCCGAATTAGGGTTCGATTTGATGCACTCTGTTTCTTCGAAATTCTATTCTAAATCATCAAAACTAATCTAATAATTCCCCATAAAACTTTTAGAAAACGTCGACCGCGACTCGGTTTTTTTAGCATGGACATCAAACGTCCCAGATTAGGGTTTCTGAATTAGGGTTTGATTTGAAGCACTCCGTTTCTTCAAAATTCTATTTTAAATCATCAAAACTAATCATTGCCCACAAAATTTTCGAAAACGTCGACCGTGACTCGGTTTTCGAAGCACGTACTTTAAACGTCCCATATTATTGTTTCTGAATTAGGGGTCGATTTGAAGCAATCTTTTACTGTTCTAATCATTCCCCACAAAAGTTTCAAAAAACGTCGACCGTGACTCTATTTTTTTAGCACGTACTTTAAACGACCCAAATAAGGGTTTCCGAGTAAGGGGTCGATTTGAAGCAATCTTTTACTGTTTTATGCACTCTGTTTCTTCGACATTCTATTCTAAATCATCAAGCCTTATCTAATAATTTCCCACAAAAGTTTCGAAAAACGTCGATCATGACTCGGTTTTTTTAGCACGTAGTTCAAACGTCCCAGACAAAGGTCTCCGAATTAGGGGTCGATTTCAAGCAATCTTTTACTCTTTTATGCACTCAGTTTCTTCGAAATTCTATTCTAAACATCAAGCCTAATCTGATCATTCCCCACAAAAGTTTTGAAAAACGTCGACCATGACTCGGTTTTTTTAGCACGTACTAAAAACGTCCCAAATTAGGGTTTCCGAATTATGGTTCGATTTGATGCACTCTGTTTCTTCGAAATTCTTTTCTAAACATCAAGCCTAATCTGATCATTCCCCACAAAAGTTTCGAAAAACGTCGACCATGACTCGGTTTTTTTAGCACGTACTTCAAACGTCCCAAATTAGGGTTTCCGAATTAGGGTTCTATTTTAAGCACTCCGTTTCTTCGAAATTCTATTCTAAATCATCAAAACTAATCTAATAATTCCCCACAAAACTTTTAGAAAACGTCGACCGCAACTCGGTTTTTTTAGCATGGACATCAAACGTCCCAGATTAGGGTTTCCATATTAGGGTTCGATTTGAAGCACTCCGTTTCTTCGAAATTCTATTCTAAATCATCAAGACTAATCATTCCCCAAAAAATTTTTGAAAAACGTCGACCGTGACTCGGTTTTCGCTGCACGTACTTTAAACGTCCCATATGAGAGTTTCTGGATTATGGGTCGATTTGAAGCAATCTTTTACGTTTCTAACAATTCCCCACAAAAGTTTCGAAAAACGTCAACCGTGACTCTATTTTTTTAGCACGTATTTCAAACTACCCAAATAAGGGTTTCCGAGTTAGGGGTCGATTTGAAGCAATCTTTTACTGTTTTATGCACTCCGTTTCTTCGACATTCTATTCTAAATCATCAAGCCTTTTCTAATAATTTCCCACAAAAGTTTCGAAAAACGTCGATCATGACTCGGTTTTTTTAGCACGTAGTTCAAACGTCCCAGATAAAGGTCTACGAATTAGGGGTCGATTTCAAGCAATCTTTTACTCTTTTATGCACTCAGTTTCTTCGAAATTCTATTCTAAACATCAAGCCTAATCTGATCATTTCCCACAAAAGTTTCGAAAAACGTAGACCATGACTCGGTTTTTTTAGCACGTACTTCAAACGTCCCAAATTAGGGTTTCCGAATTAGGGTTCGATTTGATGCACTCTGTTTCTTCGAAATTCTATTCTAAATCATCAAAACTAATCTAATAATTCCCCATAAAACTTTTAGAAAACGTCGACCGCGACTCGGTTTTTTTAGCATGGACATCAAACGTCCCAGATTAGGGTTTCTGAATTAGGGTTTGATTTGAAGCACTCCGTTTCTTCGAAATTCTATTCTAAATCATCAAAACTAATCATTGCCCACAAAATTTTCGAAAACGTCGACCGTGACTCGGTTTTCGAAGCACGTACTTTAAACGTCCCATATTATTGTTTCTGAATTAGGGGTCGATTTGAAGCAATCTTTTACTGTTCTAATCATTCCCCACAAAAGTTTCAAAAAACGTCGACCGTGACTCTATTTTTTTAGCACGTACTTTAAACGACCCAAATAAGGGTTTCCGAGTAAGGGGTCGATTTGAAGCAATCTTTTACTGTTTTATGCACTCCGTTTCTTCGACATTCTATTCTAAATCATCAAGCCTTATCTAATAATTTCCCACAAAAGTTTCGAAAAACGTCGATCATGACTCGGTTTTTTTAGCACGTAGTTCAAACGTCCCAGACAAAGGTCTCCGAATTAGGGGTCGATTTCAAGCAATCTTTAACTCTTTTATGCACTCAGTTTCTTCGAAATTCTATTCTAAACATCAAGCCTAATCTGATCATTCCCCACAAAAGTTTTGAAAAACGTCGACCATGACTCGGTTTTTTTAGCACGAACTTCAAACGTCCAAAATTAGGCTTTCCGAATTAGGGTTCGATTTGAAGCACTCCGTTTCTTCGAAATTCTATTCTAAATCATCAAGACTAATCTAATAATTCCCCACAAAACTTTTCGAAAACGTCGACCGCGACTCGGTTTTTTTAGCATGGACATCAAACGTCCCAGATTAGGGTTTCCGAATTAATGTTCGATTTGAAGCACTCCGTTTCTTCGAAATTCTATTCTAAATCATCAAGACTAATCATTGCCCAAAAATTTTCGAAAAACGTCGACCGTGATTCGGTTTTCGAAGCACGAACATCAAACGTCCCAAATTAGGGTTTCTGAATTAGGGGTCGATTTGAAGCAGTCTAATACTGTTTTAATCATTCTCCACAAAAGTTTCGAAAAACGTCGACCGTGACTCTATTTTTTTAGAACGTACTTCAAACGACCCAACTAAGGGTTTCCGAGTTAGGGGTCGATTTGAAGCAATCTTTTACTGTTTTATGCACTCCGTTTCTTCGACATTCTATTCTAAATCATCAAGCCTTATCTAATAATTTCCCACAAAAGTTTCGAAAAACGTCGATCATGACTCGGTTTTTTTAGCACGTAGTTCAAACGTCCCAGACAAAGGTCTCCGAATTAGGGGTCGATTTCAAGCAATCTTTTACTCTTTTATGCACTCAGTTTCTTCGAAATTCTATTCTAAACATCAAGCCTAATCTGATCATTCCCCACAAAAGTTTTGAAAAACGTCGACCATGACTCGGTTTTTTTAGCACGAACTTCAAACGTCCAAAATTAGGCTTTCCGAATTAGGGTTCGATTTGAAGCATTCCGTTTCTTCGAAATTCTATTCTAAATCATCAAGACTAATCTAATAATTCCCCACAAAACTTTTCGAAAACGTCGACCGCGACTCGGTTTTTTTAGCATGGACATCAAACGTCCCAGATTAGGGTTTCCGAATTAATGTTCGATTTGAAGCACTCCGTTTCTTCGAAATTCTATTCTAAATCATCAAGACTAATCATTTCCCAAAAATTTTTGAAAAACGTCGACCGTGATTCGGTTTTCGAAGCACGAACATCAAACGTCCCAGATTAGGGTTTCTGAATTAGGGGTCGATTTGAAGCAGTCTAATACTGTTTTAATCATTCTCCACAAAAGTTTCAAAAAACGTCGACCGTGACTCTATTTTTTTAGAACGTACTTCAAAAGACCCAAATAAGGGTTTCCGAGTTAGGGGTCGATTTGAAGCAATCTTTTACTCTTTTATGCACTCAGTTTCTTCGAAATTCAATTCTAAACATCAAGCCTAATCTGATCATTCCCCACAAAAGTTTCAAAAAACGTCGACCATGACTCGGTTTTTTTAGCAAGTACTTCAAACGTCCAAAATTAGGCTTTCCGAATTAGGGTTCGATTTGAAGCACTCCGTTTCTTCGAAATTCTAGTCTAAATCATCAAGACCAATCTAATAATTCCCCACAAAACTTTTCGAAAACGTCGACCGCGACTCGGTTTTTTTAGCATGGACATCAAACGTCCCATATTAGGGTTTCCGAATTAGGGTTCGATTTGAAGCAATCTTTTACTGTTCAATCATTCCCAACAAAAGTTTCGAAAAACGTCGACCGTGACTCTATCTTTTAGGAACGTACTTCAAACGACCCAACTAAGGGTTTCCGAGTTAGGGGTCGATTTGAAGCAATCTTTTATTGTTTTATGCACTCCGTTTCTTCGACATTCTATTCTAAATCATCAAGCCTTATCTAATAATTTCCCACAAAAGTTTCGAAAAACATCGATCATGACTCGGTTTTTTTTAGCACGTAGTTCAAACGTCCCAGATAAAGGACTCCGAATTAGGGGTCAATTTCAAGCAATCTTTTACTTTTTTATGCACTCAGTTTCTTCGAAATTCTATTCTAAACATCAAGCCTAATCTGATCACTCCCCTCAAAAGTTTCGAAAAACGTAGTCCCGGTTTTTTTAGCACGTACTTCAAACGTCCCAAATTAGGGTTTCCGAATTAATGTTCGATTTGAAGCACTCCGTTTCTTCGAAATTCTATTCTAAATCATCAAGACTAATCATTGCCCAAAATTTTTTCGAAAAACGTCGACCGTGACCCAGTTTTCGAAGCACGAACATCAAACGTCCCAGATTAGGGTTTCTAAATTAGGGGTCGATTTGAAGCAGTCTTTTACTGTTCTAATCATTCTCCACAAAAGTTTCAAAAAACGTCGACCGTGACTCTATTTTTTTAGCACGTACTTCAAACGACCAAAATAAGGGTTTCCGAGTTAGGGGTCGATTTGAAGCAATCTTTTACTGTTTTATGCACTCCGTTTCTTCGACATTCTATAATAAATCATCAAGCCTTATCTAATAATTAACCACAAAATTTTCAAAAAACGTCGATCATGACTCGGTTTTTTTAGCACGTAGTTCAAACGTCCCGGATAATGGTCTCCGAATTAGGGGTCGATTTCAAGCAATCTTTTACTCTTTCATGCACTCAGTTTCTTCGAAATTCAATTCTAAACATCAAGCCTAATCTGATCATTCCCCACAAAAGTTTCAAAAAACGTCGACCATGACTCGGTTTTTTTAGCAAGTACTTCAAACGTCCAAAATTAGGCTTTCCGAATTAGGGTTCGATTTGAAGCACTCCGTTTCTTCGAAATTCTAGTCTAAATCATCAAGACCAATCTAATAATTCCCCACAAAACTTTTCGAAAACGTCGACCGCGACTCGGTTTTTTTAGCATGGACATCAAACGTCCCATATTAGGGTTTCCGAATTAGGGTTCGATTTGAAGCAATCTTTTACTGTTCAATCATTCCCAACAAAAGTTTCGAAAAACGTCGACCGTGACTCTATCTTTTAGGAACGTACTTCAAACGACCCAACTAAGGGTTTCCGAGTTAGGGGTCGATTTGAAGCAATCTTTTATTGTTTTATGCACTCCGTTTCTTCGACATTCTATTCTAAATCATCAAGCCTTATCTAATAATTTCCCACAAAAGTTTCGAAAAACATCGATCATGACTCGGTTTTTTTTAGCACGTAGTTCAAACGTCCCAGATAAAGGACTCCGAATTAGGGGTCAATTTCAAGCAATCTTTTACTTTTTTATGCACTCAGTTTCTTCGAAATTCTATTCTAAACATCAAGCCTAATCTGATCACTCCCCTCAAAAGTTTCGAAAAACGTAGTCCCGGTTTTTTTAGCACGTACTTCAAACGTCCCAAATTAGGGTTTCCGAATTAATGTTCGATTTGAAGCACTCCGTTTCTTCGAAATTCTATTCTAAATCATCAAGACTAATCATTGCCCAAAATTTTTTCGAAAAACGTCGACCGTGACCCAGTTTTCGAAGCACGAACATCAAACGTCCCAGATTAGGGTTTCTAAATTAGGGGTCGATTTGAAGCAGTCTTTTACTGTTCTAATCATTCTCCACAAAAGTTTCAAAAAACGTCGACCGTGACTCTATTTTTTTAGCACGTACTTCAAACGACCAAAATAAGGGTTTCCGAGTTAGGGGTCGATTTGAAGCAATCTTTTACTGTTTTATGCACTCCGTTTCTTCGACATTCTATAATAAATCATCAAGCCTTATCTAATAATTAACCACAAAATTTTCAAAAAACGTCGATCATGACTCGGTTTTTTTAGCACGTAGTTCAAACGTCCCGGATAATGGTCTCCGAATTAGGGGTCGATTTCAAGCAATCTTTTACTCTTTCATGCACTCAGTTTCTTCGAAATTCAATTCTAAACATCAAGCCTAATCTGATCATTCCCCACAAAAGTTTCAAAAAACGTCGACCATGACTCGGTTTTTTTAGCAAGTACTTCAAACGTCCAAAATTAGGCTTTCCGAATTAGGGTTCGATTTGAAGCACTCCGTTTCTTCGAAATTCTAGTCTAAATCATCAAGACCAATCTAATAATTCCCCACAAAACTTTTCGAAAACGTCGACCGCGACTCGGTTTTTTTAGCATGGACATCAAACGTCCCATATTAGGGTTTCCGAATTAGGGTTCGATTTGAAGCAATCTTTTACTGTTCAATCATTCCCAACAAAAGTTTCGAAAAACGTCGACCGTGACTCTATCTTTTAGGAACGTACTTCAAACGACCCAACTAAGGGTTTCCGAGTTAGGGGTCGATTTGAAGCAATCTTTTATTGTTTTATGCACTCCGTTTCTTCGACATTCTATTCTAAATCATCAAGCCTTATCTAATAATTTCCCACAAAAGTTTCGAAAAACATCGATCATGACTCGGTTTTTTTTAGCACGTAGTTCAAACGTCCCAGATAAAGGACTCCGAATTAGGGGTCAATTTCAAGCAATCTTTTACTTTTTTATGCACTCAGTTTCTTCGAAATTCTATTCTAAACATCAAGCCTAATCTGATCACTCCCCTCAAAAGTTTCGAAAAACGTAGTCCCGGTTTTTTTAGCACGTACTTCAAACGTCCCAAATTAGGGTTTCCGAATTAATGTTCGATTTGAAGCACTCCGTTTCTTCGAAATTCTATTCTAAATCATCAAGACTAATCATTGCCCAAAATTTTTTCGAAAAACGTCGACCGTGACCCAGTTTTCGAAGCACGAACATCAAACGTCCCAGATTAGGGTTTCTAAATTAGGGGTCGATTTGAAGCAGTCTTTTACTGTTCTAATCATTCTCCACAAAAGTTTCAAAAAACGTCGACCGTGACTCTATTTTTTTAGCACGTACTTCAAACGACCAAAATAAGGGTTTCCGAGTTAGGGGTCGATTTGAAGCAATCTTTTACTGTTTTATGCACTCCGTTTCTTCGACATTCTATAATAAATCATCAAGCCTTATCTAATAATTAACCACAAAATTTTCAAAAAACGTCGATCATGACTCGGTTTTTTTAGCACGTAGTTCAAACGTCCCGGATAATGGTCTCCGAATTAGGGGTCGATTTCAAGCAATCTTTTACTCTTTCATGCACTCAGTTTCTTCGAAATTCAATTCTAAACATCAAGCCTAATCTGATCATTCCCCACAAAAGTTTCAAAAAACGTCGACCATGACTCGGTTTTTTTAGCAAGTACTTCAAACGTCCAAAATTAGGCTTTCCGAATTAGGGTTCGATTTGAAGCACTCCGTTTCTTCGAAATTCTAGTCTAAATCATCAAGACCAATCTAATAATTCCCCACAAAACTTTTCGAAAACGTCGACCGCGACTCGGTTTTTTTAGCATGGACATCAAACGTCCCATATTAGGGTTTCCGAATTAGGGTTCGATTTGAAGCAATCTTTTACTGTTCAATCATTCCCAACAAAAGTTTCGAAAAACGTCGACCGTGACTCTATCTTTTAGGAACGTACTTCAAACGACCCAACTAAGGGTTTCCGAGTTAGGGGTCGATTTGAAGCAATCTTTTATTGTTTTATGCACTCCGTTTCTTCGACATTCTATTCTAAATCATCAAGCCTTATCTAATAATTTCCCACAAAAGTTTCGAAAAACATCGATCATGACTCGGTTTTTTTTAGCACGTAGTTCAAACGTCCCAGATAAAGGACTCCGAATTAGGGGTCAATTTCAAGCAATCTTTTACTTTTTTATGCACTCAGTTTCTTCGAAATTCTATTCTAAACATCAAGCCTAATCTGATCACTCCCCTCAAAAGTTTCGAAAAACGTAGTCCCGGTTTTTTTAGCACGTACTTCAAACGTCCCAAATTAGGGTTTCCGAATTAATGTTCGATTTGAAGCACTCCGTTTCTTCGAAATTCTATTCTAAATCATCAAGACTAATCATTGCCCAAAATTTTTTCGAAAAACGTCGACCGTGACCCAGTTTTCGAAGCACGAACATCAAACGTCCCAGATTAGGGTTTCTAAATTAGGGGTCGATTTGAAGCAGTCTTTTACTGTTCTAATCATTCTCCACAAAAGTTTCAAAAAACGTCGACCGTGACTCTATTTTTTTAGCACGTACTTCAAACGACCAAAATAAGGGTTTCCGAGTTAGGGGTCGATTTGAAGCAATCTTTTACTGTTTTATGCACTCCGTTTCTTCGACATTCTATAATAAATCATCAAGCCTTATCTAATAATTAACCACAAAATTTTCAAAAAACGTCGATCATGACTCGGTTTTTTTAGCACGTAGTTCAAACGTCCCGGATAATGGTCTCCGAATTAGGGGTCGATTTCAAGCAATCTTTTACTCTTTCATGCACTCAGTTTCTTCGAAATTCAATTCTAAACATCAAGCCTAATCTGATCATTCCCCACAAAAGTTTCAAAAAACGTCGACCATGACTCGGTTTTTTTAGCAAGTACTTCAAACGTCCAAAATTAGGCTTTCCGAATTAGGGTTCGATTTGAAGCACTCCGTTTCTTCGAAATTCTAGTCTAAATCATCAAGACCAATCTAATAATTCCCCACAAAACTTTTCGAAAACGTCGACCGCGACTCGGTTTTTTTAGCATGGACATCAAACGTCCCATATTAGGGTTTCCGAATTAGGGTTCGATTTGAAGCAATCTTTTACTGTTCAATCATTCCCAACAAAAGTTTCGAAAAACGTCGACCGTGACTCTATCTTTTAGGAACGTACTTCAAACGACCCAACTAAGGGTTTCCGAGTTAGGGGTCGATTTGAAGCAATCTTTTA
This sequence comes from Cucurbita pepo subsp. pepo, assembly GCF_057944985.1. Lineage (NCBI taxonomy): Eukaryota > Viridiplantae > Streptophyta > Magnoliopsida > Cucurbitales > Cucurbitaceae > Cucurbita > Cucurbita pepo. Next base: position 4,918,864 of record NC_141810.1, read on the forward strand.
TTGTTTTATGCACTCCGTTTCTTCGACATTCTATTCTAAATCATCAAGCCTTATCTAATAATTTCCCACAAAAGTTTCGAAAAACATCGATCATGACTCGGTTTTTTTTAGCACGTAGTTCAAACGTCCCAGATAAAGGACTCCGAATTAGGGGTCAATTTCAAGCAATCTTTTACTTTTTTATGCACTCAGTTTCTTCGAAATTCTATTCTAAACATCAAGCCTAATCTGATCACTCCCCTCAAAAGTTTCGAAAAACGTAGTCCCGGTTTTTTTAGCACGTACTTCAAACGTCCCAAATTAGGGTTTCCGAATTAATGTTCGATTTGAAGCACTCCGTTTCTTCGAAATTCTATTCTAAATCATCAAGACTAATCATTGCCCAAAATTTTTTCGAAAAACGTCGACCGTGACCCAGTTTTCGAAGCACGAACATCAAACGTCCCAGATTAGGGTTTCTAAATTAGGGGTCGATTTGAAGCAGTCTTTTACTGTTCTAATCATTGTCCACAAAAGTTTCAAAAAACGTCGACCGTGACTCTATTTTTTTAGCACGTACTTCAAACGACCAAAATAAGGGTTTCCGAGTTAGGGGTCGATTTGAAGCAATCTTTTACTGTTTTATGCACTCCATTTCTTCGACATTCTATAATAAATCATCAAGCCTTATCTAATAATTAACCACAAAATTTTCAAAAAACGTCGATCATGACTCGGTTTTTTTAGCACGTAGTTCAAACGTCCCAGATAATGGTCTCCGAATTAGGGGTCGATTTCAAGCAATCTTTTACTCTTTCATGCACTCAGTTTCTTCGAAATTCAATTCTAAACATCAAGCCTAATCTGATCATTCCCCACAAAAGTTTCAAAAAACGTCGACCATGACTCGGTTTTTTTAGCAAGTACTTCAAACGTCCAAAATTAGGCTTTCCGAATTAGGGTTCGATTTGAAGCACTCCGTTTCTTCGAAATTCTAGTCTAAATCATCAAGACCAATCTAATAATTCCCCACAAAACTTTTCGAAAACGTCGACCGCGACTCGGTTTTTTTAGCATGGACATCAAACGTCCCATATTAGGGTTTCCGAATTAGGGTTCGATTTGAAGCAATCTTTTACTGTTCAATCATTCCCAACAAAAGTTTCGAAAAACGTCGACCGTGACTCTATCTTTTAGGAACGTACTTCAAACGACCCAACTAAGGGTTTCCGAGTTAGGGGTCGATTTGAAGCAATCTTTTATTGTTTTATGCACTCCGTTTCTTCGACATTCTATTCTAAATCATCAAGCCTTATCTAATAATTTCCCACAAAAGTTTCGAAAAACATCGATCATGACTCGGTTTTTTTTAGCACGTAGTTCAAACGTCCCAGATAAAGGACTCCGAATTAGGGGTCAATTTCAAGCAATCTTTTACTTTTTTATGCACTCAGTTTCTTCGAAATTCTATTCTAAACATCAAGCCTAATCTGATCACTCCCCTCAAAAGTTTCGAAAAACGTAGTCCCGGTTTTTTTAGCACGTACTTCAAACGTCCCAAATTAGGGTTTCCGAATTAATGTTCGATTTGAAGCACTCCGTTTCTTCGAAATTCTATTCTAAATCATCAAGACTAATCATTGCCCAAAATTTTTTCGAAAAACGTCGACCGTGACCCAGTTTTCGAAGCACGAACATCAAACGTCCCAGATTAGGGTTTCTAAATTAGGGGTCGATTTGAAGCAGTCTTTTACTGTTCTAATCATTCTCCACAAAAGTTTCAAAAAACGTCGACCGTGACTCTATTTTTTTAGCACGTACTTCAAACGACCAAAATAAGGGTTTCCGAGTTAGGGGTCGATTTGAAGCAATCTTTTACTGTTTTATGCACTCCGTTTCTTCGACATTCTATAATAAATCATCAAGCCTTATCTAATAATTAACCACAAAATTTTCAAAAAACGTCGATCATGACTCGGTTTTTTTAGCACGTAGTTCAAACGTCCCGGATAATGGTCTCCGAATTAGGGGTCGATTTCAAGCAATCTTTTACTCTTTCATGCACTCAGTTTCTTCGAAATTCAATTCTAAACATCAAGCCTAATCTGATCATTCCCCACAAAAGTTTCAAAAAACGTCGACCATGACTCGGTTTTTTTAGCAAGTACTTCAAACGTCCAAAATTAGGCTTTCCGAATTAGGGTTCGATTTGAAGCACTCCGTTTCTTCGAAATTCTAGTCTAAATCATCAAGACCAATCTAATAATTCCCCACAAAACTTTTCGAAAACGTCGACCGCGACTCGGTTTTTTTAGCATGGACATCAAACGTCCCATATTAGGGTTTCCGAATTAGGGTTCGATTTGAAGCAATCTTTTACTGTTCAATCATTCCCAACAAAAGTTTCGAAAAACGTCGACCGTGACTCTATCTTTTAGGAACGTACTTCAAACGACCCAACTAAGGGTTTCCGAGTTAGGGGTCGATTTGAAGCAATCTTTTATTGTTTTATGCACTCCGTTTCTTCGACATTCTATTCTAAATCATCAAGCCTTATCTAATAATTTCCCACAAAAGTTTCGAAAAACATCGATCATGACTCGGTTTTTTTTAGCACGTAGTTCAAACGTCCCAGATAAAGGACTCCGAATTAGGGGTCAATTTCAAGCAATCTTTTACTTTTTTATGCACTCAGTTTCTTCGAAATTCTGTTCTAAACATCAAGCCTAATCTGATCACTCCCCTCAAAAGTTTCGAAAAACGTAGTCCCGGTTTTTTTAGCACGTACTTCAAACGTCCCAAATTAGGGTTTCCGAATTAATGTTCGATTTGAAGCACTCCGTTTCTTCGAAATTCTATTCTAAATCATCAAGACTAATCATTGCCCAAATTTTTTTCGAAAAACGTCGACCGTGACCCAGTTTTCGAAGCACGAACATCAAACGTCCCAGATTAGGGTTTCTAAATTAGGGGTCGATTTGAAGCAGTCTTTTACTGTTCTAATCATTCTCCACAAAAGTTTCAAAAAACGTCGACCGTGACTCTATTTTTTTAGCACGTACTTCAAACGACCAAAATAAGGGTTTCCGAGTTAGGGGTCGATTTGAAGCAATCTTTTACTGTTTTATGCACTCCGTTTCTTCGACATTCTATAATAAATCATCAAGCCTTATCTAATAATTAACCACAAAATTTTCAAAAAACGTCGATCATGACTCGGTTTTTTTAGCACGTAGTTCAAACGTCCCGGATAATGGTCTCCGAATTAGGGGTCGATTTCAAGCAATCTTTTACTCTTTCATGCACTCAGTTTCTTCGAAATTCAATTCTAAACATCAAGCCTAATCTGATCATTCCCCACAAAAGTTTCAAAAAACGTCGACCATGACTCGGTTTTTTTAGCAAGTACTTCAAACGTCCAAAATTAGGCTTTCCGAATTAGGGTTCGATTTGAAGCACTCCGTTTCTTCGAAATTCTAGTCTAAATCATCAAGACCAATCTAATAATTCCCCACAAAACTTTTCGAAAACGTCGACCGCGACTCGGTTTTTTTAGCATGGACATCAAACGTCCCATATTAGGGTTTCCGAATTAGGGTTCGATTTGAAGCAATCTTTTACTGTTCAATCATTCCCAACAAAAGTTTCGAAAAACGTCGACCGTGACTCTATCTTTTAGGAACGTACTTCAAACGACCCAACTAAGGGTTTCCGAGTTAGGGGTCGATTTGAAGCAATCTTTTATTGTTTTATGCACTCCGTTTCTTCGACATTCTATTCTAAATCATCAAGCCTTATCTAATAATTTCCCACAAAAGTTTCGAAAAACATCGATCATGACTCGGTTTTTTTTAGCACGTAGTTCAAACGTCCCAGATAAAGGACTCCGAATTAGGGGTCAATTTCAAGCAATCTTTTACTTTTTTATGCACTCAGTTTCTTCGAAATTCTGTTCTAAACATCAAGCCTAATCTGATCACTCCCCTCAAAAGTTTCGAAAAACGTAGTCCCGGTTTTTTTAGCACGTACTTCAAACGTCCCAAATTAGGGTTTCCGAATTAATGTTCGATTTGAAGCACTCCGTTTCTTCGAAATTCTATTCTAAATCATCAAGACTAATCATTGCCCAAATTTTTTTCGAAAAACGTCGACCGTGACCCAGTTTTCGAAGCACGAACATCAAACGTCCCAGATTAGGGTTTCTAAATTAGGGGTCGATTTGAAGCAGTCTTTTACTGTTCTAATCATTCTCCACAAAAGTTTCAAAAAACGTCGACCGTGACTCTATTTTTTTAGCACGTACTTCAAACGACCAAAATAAGGGTTTCCGAGTTAGGGGTCGATTTGAAGCAATCTTTTACTGTTTTATGCACTCCGTTTCTTCGACATTCTATAATAAATCATCAAGCCTTATCTAATAATTAACCACAAAATTTTCAAAAAACGTCGATCATGACTCGGTTTTTTTAGCACGTAGTTCAAACGTCCCAGATAATGGTCTCCGAATTAGGGGTCGATTTCAAGCAATCTTTTACTCTTTCATGCACTCAGTTTCTTCGAAATTCAATTCTAAACATCAAGCCTAATCTGATCATTCCCCACAAAAGTTTCAAAAAACGTCGACCATGACTCGGTTTTTTTAGCAAGTACTTCAAACGTCCAAAATTAGGCTTTCCGAATTAGGGTTCGATTTGAAGCACTCCGTTTCTTCGAAATTCTAGTCTAAATCATCAAGACCAATCTAATAATTCCCCACAAAACTTTTCGAAAACGTCGACCGCGACTCGGTTTTTTTAGCATGGACATCAAACGTCCCATATTAGGGTTTCTGAATTAGGGTTCGATTTGAAGCAATCTTTTACTGTTCAATCATTCCCAACAAAAGTTTCGAAAAACGTCGACCGTGACTCTATCTTTTAGGAACGTACTTCAAACGACCCAACTAAGGGTTTCCGAGTTAGGGGTCGATTTGAAGCAATCTTTTACTGTTTTATGCACTCCGTTTCTTCGACATTCTATAATAAATCATCAAGCCTTATCTAATAATTAACCACAAAATTTTCAAAAAACGTCGATCATGACTCGGTTTTTTTAGCACGTAGTTCAAACGTCCCAGATAATGGTCTCCGAATTAGGGGTCGATTTCAAGCAATCTTTTACTCTTTCATGCACTCAGTTTCTTCGAAATTCAATTCTAAACATCAAGCCTAATCTGATCATTCCCCACAAAAGTTTCAAAAAACGTCGACCATGACTCGGTTTTTTTAGCAAGTACTTCAAACGTCCAAAATTAGGCTTTCCGAATTAGGGTTCGATTTGAAGCACTCCGTTTCTTCGAAATTCTAGTCTAAATCATCAAGACCAATCTAATAATTCCCCACAAAACTTTTCGAAAACGTCGACCGCTCAAACGACCCAACTAAGGGTTTCCGAGTTAGGGGTCGATTTGAAGCAATCTTTTATTGTTTTATGCACTCCGTTTCTTCGACATTCTATTCTAAATCATCAAGCCTTATCTAATAATTTCCCACAAAAGTTTCGAAAAACATCGATCATGACTCGGTTTTTTTTAGCACGTAGTTCAAACGTCCCAGATAAAGGACTCCGAATTAGGGGTCAATTTCAAGCAATCTTTTACTTTTTTATGCACTCAGTTTCTTCGAAATTCTGTTCTAAACATCAAGCCTAATCTGATCACTCCCCTCAAAAGTTTCGAAAAACGTAGTCCCGGTTTTTTTAGCACGTACTTCAAACGTCCCAAATTAGGGTTTCCGAATTAATGTTCGATTTGAAGCACTCCGTTTCTTCGAAATTCTATTCTAAATCATCAAGACTAATCATTGCCCAAATTTTTTTCGAAAAACGTCGACCGTGACCCAGTTTTCGAAGCACGAACATCAAACGTCCCAGATTAGGGTTTCTAAATTAGGGGTCGATTTGAAGCAGTCTTTTACTGTTCTAATCATTCTCCACAAAAGTTTCAAAAAACGTCGACCGTGACTCTATTTTTTTAGCACGTACTTCAAACGACCAAAATAAGGGTTTCCGAGTTAGGGGTCGATTTGAAGCAATCTTTTACTGTTTTATGCACTCCGTTTCTTCGACATTCTATAATAAATCATCAAGCCTTATCTAATAATTAACCACAAAATTTTCAAAAAACGTCGATCATGACTCGGTTTTTTTAGCACGTAGTTCAAACGTCCCAGATAATGGTCTCCGAATTAGGGGTCGATTTCAAGCAATCTTTTACTCTTTCATGCACTCAGTTTCTTCGAAATTCAATTCTAAACATCAAGCCTAATCTGATCATTCCCCACAAAAGTTTCAAAAAACGTCGACCATGACTCGGTTTTTTTAGCAAGTACTTCAAACGTCCAAAATTAGGCTTTCCGAATTAGGGTTCGATTTGAAGCACTCCGTTTCTTCGAAATTCTAGTCTAAATCATCAAGACCAATCTAATAATTCCCCACAAAACTTTTCGAAAACGTCGACCGCTCAAACGACCCAACTAAGGGTTTCCGAGTTAGGGGTCGATTTGAAGCAATCTTTTATTGTTTTATGCACTCCGTTTCTTCGACATTCTATTCTAAATCATCAAGCCTTATCTAATAATTTCCCACAAAAGTTTCGAAAAACATCGATCATGACTCGGTTTTTTTTAGCACGTAGTTCAAACGTCCCAGATAAAGGACTCCGAATTAGGGGTCAATTTCAAGCAATCTTTTACTTTTTTATGCACTCAGTTTCTTCGAAATTCTGTTCTAAACATCAAGCCTAATCTGATCACTCCCCTCAAAAGTTTCGAAAAACGTAGTCCCGGTTTTTTTAGCACGTACTTCAAACGTCCCAAATTAGGGTTTCCGAATTAATGTTCGATTTGAAGCACTCCGTTTCTTCGAAATTCTATTCTAAATCATCAAGACTAATCATTGCCCAAATTTTTTTCGAAAAACGTCGACCGTGACCCAGTTTTCGAAGCACGAACATCAAACGTCCCAGATTAGGGTTTCTAAATTAGGGGTCGATTTGAAGCAGTCTTTTACTGTTCTAATCATTCTCCACAAAAGTTTCAAAAAACGTCGACCGTGACTCTATTTTTTTAGCACGTACTTCAAACGACCAAAATAAGGGTTTCCGAGTTAGGGGTCGATTTGAAGCAATCTTTTACTGTTTTATGCACTCCGTTTCTTCGACATTCTATAATAAATCATCAAGCCTTATCTAATAATTAACCACAAAATTTTCAAAAAACGTCGATCATGACTCGGTTTTTTTAGCACGTAGTTCAAACGTCCCAGATAATGGTCTCCGAATTAGGGGTCGATTTCAAGCAATCTTTTACTCTTTCATGCACTCAGTTTCTTCGAAATTCAATTCTAAACATCAAGCCTAATCTGATCATTCCCCACAAAAGTTTCAAAAAACGTCGACCATGACTCGGTTTTTTTAGCAAGTACTTCAAACGTCCAAAATTAGGCTTTCCGAATTAGGGTTCGATTTGAAGCACTCCGTTTCTTCGAAATTCTAGTCTAAATCATCAAGACCAATCTAATAATTCCCCACAAAACTTTTCGAAAACGTCGACCGCGACTCGGTTTTTTTAGCATGGACATCAAACGTCCCATATTAGGGTTTCCGAATTAGGGTTCGATTTGAAGCAATCTTTTACTGTTCAATCATTCCCAACAAAAGTTTCGAAAAACGTCGACCGTGACTCTATCTTTTAGGAACGTACTTCAAACGACCCAACTAAGGGTTTCCGAGTTAGGGGTCGATTTGAAGCAATCTTTTATTGTTTTATGCACTCCGTTTCTTCGACATTCTATTCTAAATCATCAAGCCTTATCTAATAATTTCCCACAAAAGTTTCGAAAAACATCGATCATGACTCGGTTTTTTTTAGCACGTAGTTCAAACGTCCCAGATAAAGGACTCCGAATTAGGGGTCAATTTCAAGCAATCTTTTACTTTTTTATGCACTCAGTTTCTTCGAAATTCTGTTCTAAACATCAAGCCTAATCTGATCACTCCCCTCAAAAGTTTCGAAAAACGTAGTCCCGGTTTTTTTAGCACGTACTTCAAACGTCCCAAATTAGGGTTTCCGAATTAATGTTCGATTTGAAGCACTCCGTTTCTTCGAAATTCTATTCTAAATCATCAAGACTAATCATTGCCCAAATTTTTTTCGAAAAACGTCGACCGTGACCCAGTTTTCGAAGCACGAACATCAAACGTCCCAGATTAGGGTTTCTAAATTAGGGGTCGATTTGAAGCAGTCTTTTACTGTTCTAATCATTCTCCACAAAAGTTTCAAAAAACGTCGACCGTGACTCTATTTTTTTAGCACGTACTTCAAACGACCAAAATAAGGGTTTCCGAGTTAGGGGTCGATTTGAAGCAATCTTTTACTGTTTTATGCACTCCGTTTCTTCGACATTCTATAATAAATCATCAAGCCTTATCTAATAATTAACCACAAAATTTTCAAAAAACGTCGATCATGACTCGGTTTTTTTAGCACGTAGTTCAAACGTCCCAGATAATGGTCTCCGAATTAGGGGTCGATTTCAAGCAATCTTTTACTCTTTCATGCACTCAGTTTCTTCGAAATTCAATTCTAAACATCAAGCCTAATCTGATCATTCCCCACAAAAGTTTCAAAAAACGTCGACCATGACTCGGTTTTTTTAGCAAGTACTTCAAACGTCCAAAATTAGGCTTTCCGAATTAGGGTTCGATTTGAAGCACTCCGTTTCTTCGAAATTCTAGTCTAAATCATCAAGACCAATCTAATAATTCCCCACAAAACTTTTCGAAAACGTCGACCGCGACTCGGTTTTTTTAGCATGGACATCAAACGTCCCATATTAGGGTTTCCGAATTAGGGTTCGATTTGAAGCAATCTTTTACTGTTCAATCATTCCCAACAAAAGTTTCGAAAAACGTCGACCGTGACTCTATCTTTTAGGAACGTACTTCAAACGACCCAACTAAGGGTTTCCGAGTTAGGGGTCGATTTGAAGCAATCTTTTATTGTTTTATGCACTCCGTTTCTTCGACATTCTATTCTAAATCATCAAGCCTTATCTAATAATTTCCCACAAAAGTTTCGAAAAACATCGATCATGACTCGGTTTTTTTTAGCACGTAGTTCAAACGTCCCAGATAAAGGACTCCGAATTAGGGGTCAATTTCAAGCAATCTTTTACTTTTTTATGCACTCAGTTTCTTCGAAATTCTGTTCTAAACATCAAGCCTAATCTGATCACTCCCCTCAAAAGTTTCGAAAAACGTAGTCCCGGTTTTTTTAGCACGTACTTCAAACGTCCCAAATTAGGGTTTCCGAATTAATGTTCGATTTGAAGCACTCCGTTTCTTCGAAATTCTATTCTAAATCATCAAGACTAATCATTGCCCAAAATTTTTTCGAAAAACGTCGACCGTGACCCAGTTTTCGAAGCACGAACATCAAACGTCCCAGATTAGGGTTTCTAAATTAGGGGTCGATTTGAAGCAGTCTTTTACTGTTCTAATCATTCTCCACAAAAGTTTCAAAAAACGTCGACCGTGACTCTATTTTTTTAGCACGTACTTCAAACGACCAAAATAAGGGTTTCCGAGTTAGGGGTCGATTTGAAGCAATCTTTTACTGTTTTATGCACTCCGTTTCTTCGACATTCTATAATAAATCATCAAGCCTTATCTAATAATTAACCACAAAATTTTCAAAAAACGTCGATCATGACTCGGTTTTTTTAGCACGTAGTTCAAACGTCCCAGATAATGGTCTCCGAATTAGGGGTCGATTTCAAGCAATCTTTTACTCTTTCATGCACTCAGTTTCTTCGAAATTCAATTCTAAACATCAAGCCTAATCTGATCATTCCCCACAAAAGTTTCAAAAAACGTCGACCATGACTCGGTTTTTTTAGCAAGTACTTCAAACGTCCAAAATTAGGCTTTCCGAATTAGGGTTCGATTTGAAGCACTCCGTTTCTTCGAAATTCTAGTCTAAATCATCAAGACCAATCTAATAATTCCCCACAAAACTTTTCGAAAACGTCGACCGCGACTCGGTTTTTTTAGCATGGACATCAAACGTCCCATATTAGGGTTTCCGAATTAGGGTTCGATTTGAAGCAATCTTTTACTGTTCAATCATTCCCAACAAAAGTTTCGAAAAACGTCGACCGTGACTCTATCTTTTAGGAACGTACTTCAAACGACCCAACTAAGGGTTTCCGAGTTAGGGGTCGATTTGAAGCAATCTTTTATTGTTTTATGCACTCCGTTTCTTCGACATTCTATTCTAAATCATCAAGCCTTATCTAATAATTTCCCACAAAAGTTTCGAAAAACATCGATCATGACTCGGTTTTTTTTAGCACGTAGTTCAAACGTCCCAGATAAAGGACTCCGAATTAGGGGTCAATTTCAAGCAATCTTTTACTTTTTTATGCACTCAGTTTCTTCGAAATTCTGTTCTAAACATCAAGCCTAATCTGATCACTCCCCTCAAAAGTTTCGAAAAACGTAGTCCCGGTTTTTTTAGCACGTACTTCAAACGTCCCAAATTAGGGTTTCCGAATTAATGTTCGATTTGAAGCACTCCGTTTCTTCGAAATTCTATTCTAAATCATCAAGACTAATCATTGCCCAAAATTTTTTCGAAAAACGTCGACCGTGACCCAGTTTTCGAAGCACGAACATCAAACGTCCCAGATTAGGGTTTCTAAATTAGGGGTCGATTTGAAGCAGTCTTTTACTGTTCTAATCATTCTCCACAAAAGTTTCAAAAAACGTCGACCGTGACTCTATTTTTTTAGCACGTACTTCAAACGACCAAAATAAGGGTTTCCGAGTTAGGGGTCGATTTGAAGCAATCTTTTACTGTTTTATGCACTCCGTTTCTTCGACATTCTATAATAAATCATCAAGCCTTATCTAATAATTAACCACAAAATTTTCAAAAAACGTCGATCATGACTCGGTTTTTTTAGCACGTAGTTCAAACGTCCCAGATAATGGTCTCCGAATTAGGGGTCGATTTCAAGCAATCTTTTACTCTTTCATGCACTCAGTTTCTTCGAAATTCAATTCTAAACATCAAGCCTAATCTGATCATTCCCCACAAAAGTTTCAAAAAACGTCGACCATGACTCGGTTTTTTTAGCAAGTACTTCAAACGTCCAAAATTAGGCTTTCCGAATTAGGGTTCGATTTGAAGCACTCCGTTTCTTCGAAATTCTAGTCTAAATCATCAAGACCAATCTAATAATTCCCCACAAAACTTTTCGAAAACGTCGACCGCGACTCGGTTTTTTTAGCATGGACATCAAACGTCCCATATTAGGGTTTCCGAATTAGGGTTCGATTTGAAGCAATCTTTTACTGTTCAATCATTCCCAACAAAAGTTTCGAAAAACGTCGACCGTGACTCTATCTTTTAGGAACGTACTTCAAACGACCCAACTAAGGGTTTCCGAGTTAGGGGTCGATTTGAAGCAATCTTTTATTGTTTTATGCACTCCGTTTCTTCGACATTCTATTCTAAATCATCAAGCCTTATCTAATAATTTCCCACAAAAGTTTCGAAAAACATCGATCATGACTCGGTTTTTTTTAGCACGTAGTTCAAACGTCCCAGATAAAGGACTCCGAATTAGGGGTCAATTTCAAGCAATCTTTTACTTTTTTATGCACTCAGTTTCTTCGAAATTCTGTTCTAAACATCAAGCCTAATCTGATCACTCCCCTCAAAAGTTTCGAAAAACGTAGTCCCGGTTTTTTTAGCACGTACTTCAAACGTCCCAAATTAGGGTTTCCGAATTAATGTTCGATTTGAAGCACTCCGTTTCTTCGAAATTCTATTCTAAATCATCAAGACTAATCATTGCCCAAAATTTTTTCGAAAAACGTCGACCGTGACCCAGTTTTCGAAGCACGAACATCAAACGTCCCAGATTAGGGTTTCTAAATTAGGGGTCGATTTGAAGCAGTCTTTTACTGTTCTAATCATTCTCCACAAAAGTTTCAAAAAACGTCGACCGTGACTCTATTTTTTTAGCACGTACTTCAAACGACCAAAATAAGGGTTTCCGAGTTAGGGGTCGATTTGAAGCAATCTTTTACTGTTTTATGCACTCCGTTTCTTCGACATTCTATAATAAATCATCAAGCCTTATCTAATAATTAACCACAAAATTTTCAAAAAACGTCGATCATGACTCGGTTTTTTTAGCACGTAGTTCAAACGTCCCAGATAATGGTCTCCGAATTAGGGGTCGATTTCAAGCAATCTTTTACTCTTTCATGCACTCAGTTTCTTCGAAATTCAATTCTAAACATCAAGCCTAATCTGATCATTCCCCACAAAAGTTTCAAAAAACGTCGACCATGACTCGGTTTTTTTAGCAAGTACTTCAAACGTCCAAAATTAGGCTTTCCGAATTAGGGTTCGATTTGAAGCACTCCGTTTCTTCGAAATTCTAGTCTAAATCATCAAGACCAATCTAATAATTCCCCACAAAACTTTTCGAAAACGTCGACCGCGACTCGGTTTTTTTAGCATGGACATCAAACGTCCCATATTAGGGTTTCCGAATTAGGGTTCGATTTGAAGCAATCTTTTACTGTTCAATCATTCCCAACAAAAGTTTCGAAAAACGTCGACCGTGACTCTATCTTTTAGGAACGTACTTCAAACGACCCAACTAAGGGTTTCCGAGTTAGGGGTCGATTTGAAGCAATCTTTTATTGTTTTATGCACTCCGTTTCTTCGACATTCTATTCTAAATCATCAAGCCTTATCTAATAATTTCCCACAAAAGTTTCGAAAAACATCGATCATGACTCGGTTTTTTTTAGCACGTAGTTCAAACGTCCCAGATAAAGGACTCCGAATTAGGGGTCAATTCCAAGCAATCTTTTACTTTTTTATGCACTCAGTTTCTTCGAAATTCTGTTCTAAACATCAAGCCTAATCTGATCACTCCCCTCAAAAGTTTCGAAAAACGTAGTCCCGGTTTTTTTAGCACGTACTTCAAACGTCCCAAATTAGGGTTTCCGAATTAATGTTCGATTTGAAGCACTCCGTTTCTTCGAAATTCTATTCTAAATCATCAAGACTAATCATTGCCCAAAATTTTTTCGAAAAACGTCGACCGTGACCCAGTTTTCGAAGCACGAACATCAAACGTCCCAGATTAGGGTTTCTAAATTAGGGGTCGATTTGAAGCAGTCTTTTACTGTTCTAATCATTCTCCACAAAAGTTTCAAAAAACGTCGACCGTGACTCTATTTTTTTAGCACGTACTTCAAACGACCAAAATAAGGGTTTCCGAGTTAGGGGTCGATTTGAAGCAATCTTTTACTGTTTTATGCACTCCGTTTCTTCGACATTCTATAATAAATCATCAAGCCTTATCTAATAATTAACCACAAAATTTTCAAAAAACGTCGATCATGACTCGGTTTTTTTAGCACGTAGTTCAAACGTCCCAGATAATGGTCTCCGAATTAGGGGTCGATTTCAAGCAATCTTTTACTCTTTCATGCACTCAGTTTCTTCGAAATTCAATTCTAAACATCAAGCCTAATCTGATCATTCCCCACAAAAGTTTCAAAAAACGTCGACCATGACTCGGTTTTTTTAGCAAGTACTTCAAACGTCCAAAATTAGGCTTTCCGAATTAGGGTTCGATTTGAAGCACTCCGTTTCTTCGAAATTCTAGTCTAAATCATCAAGACCAATCTAATAATTCCCCACAAAACTTTTCGAAAACGTCGACCGCGACTCGGTTTTTTTAGCATGGACATCAAACGTCCCATATTAGGGTTTCCGAATTAGGGTTCGATTTGAAGCAATCTTTTACTGTTCAATCATTCCCAACAAAAGTTTCGAAAAACGTCGACCGTGACTCTATCTTTTAGGAACGTACTTCAAACGACCCAACTAAGGGTTTCCGAGTTAGGGGTCGATTTGAAGCAATCTTTTATTGTTTTATGCACTCCGTTTCTTCGACATTCTATTCTAAATCATCAAGCCTTATCTAATAATTTCCCACAAAAGTTTCGAAAAACATCGATCATGACTCGGTTTTTTTTAGCACGTAGTTCAAACGTCCCAGATAAAGGACTCCGAATTAGGGGTCAATTTCAAGCAATCTTTTACTTTTTTATGCACTCAGTTTCTTCGAAATTCTGTTCTAAACATCAAGCCTAATCTGATCACTCCCCTCAAAAGTTTCGAAAAACGTAGTCCCGGTTTTTTTAGCACGTACTTCAAACGTCCCAAATTAGGGTTTCCGAATTAATGTTCGATTTGAAGCACTCCGTTTCTTCGAAATTCTATTCTAAATCATCAAGACTAATCATTGCCCAAATTTTTTTCGAAAAACGTCGACCGTGACCCAGTTTTCGAAGCACGAACATCAAACGTCCCAGATTAGGGTTTCTAAATTAGGGGTCGATTTGAAGCAGTCTTTTACTGTTCTAATCATTCTCCACAAAAGTTTCAAAAAACGTCGACCGTGACTCTATTTTTTTAGCACGTACTTCAAACGACCAAAATAAGGGTTTCCGAGTTAGGGGTCGATTTGAAGCAATCTTTTACTGTTTTATGCACTCCGTTTCTTCGACATTCTATAATAAATCATCAAGCCTTATCTAATAATTAACCACAAAATTTTCAAAAAACGTCGATCATGACTCGGTTTTTTTAGCACGTAGTTCAAACGTCCCAGATAATGGTCTCCGAATTAGGGGTCGATTTCAAGCAATCTTTTACTCTTTCATGCACTCAGTTTCTTCGAAATTCAATTCTAAACATCAAGCCTAATCTGATCATTCCCCACAAAAGTTTCAAAAAACGTCGACCATGACTCGGTTTTTTTAGCAAGTACTTCAAACGTCCAAAATTAGGCTTTCCGAATTAGGGTTCGATTTGAAGCACTCCGTTTCTTCGAAATTCTAGTCTAAATCATCAAGACCAATCTAATAATTCCCCACAAAACTTTTCGAAAACGTCGACCGCGACTCGGTTTTTTTAGCATGGACATCAAACGTCCCATATTAGGGTTTCCGAATTAGGGTTCGATTTGAAGCAATCTTTTACTGTTCAATCATTCCCAACAAAAGTTTCGAAAAACGTCGACCGTGACTCTATCTTTTAGGAACGTACTTCAAACGACCCAACTAAGGGTTTCCGAGTTAGGGGTCGATTTGAAGCAATCTTTTATTGTTTTATGCACTCCGTTTCTTCGACATTCTATTCTAAATCATCAAGCCTTATCTAATAATTTCCCACAAAAGTTTCGAAAAACATCGATCATGACTCGGTTTTTTTTAGCACGTAGTTCAAACGTCCCAGATAAAGGACTCCGAATTAGGGGTCAATTTCAAGCAATCTTTTACTTTTTTATGCACTCAGTTTCTTCGAAATTCTATTCTAAACATCAAGCCTAATCTGATCACTCCCCTCAAAAGTTTCGAAAAACGTAGTCCCGGTTTTTTTAGCACGTACTTCAAACGTCCCAAATTAGGGTTTCCGAATTAATGTTCGATTTGAAGCACTCCGTTTCTTCGAAATTCTATTCTAAATCATCAAGACTAATCATTGCCCAAAATTTTTTCGAAAAACGTCGACCGTGACCCAGTTTTCGAAGCACGAACATCAAACGTCCCAGATTAGGGTTTCTAAATTAGGGGTCGATTTGAAGCAGTCTTTTACTGTTCTAATCATTCTCCACAAAAGTTTCAAAAAACGTCGACCGTGACTCTATTTTTTTAGCACGTACTTCAAACGACCAAAATAAGGGTTTCCGAGTTAGGGGTCGATTTGAAGCAATCTTTTACTGTTTTATGCACTCCGTTTCTTCGACATTCTATAATAAATCATCAAGCCTTATCTAATAATTAACCACAAAATTTTCAAAAAACGTCGATCATGACTCGGTTTTTTTAGCACGTAGTTCAAACGTCCCAGATAATGGTCTCCGAATTAGGGGTCGATTTCAAGCAATCTTTTACTCTTTCATGCACTCAGTTTCTTCGAAATTCAATTCTAAACATCAAGCCTAATCTGATCATTCCCCACAAAAGTTTCAAAAAACGTCGACCATGACTCGGTTTTTTTAGCAAGTACTTCAAACGTCCAAAATTAGGCTTTCCGAATTAGGGTTCGATTTGAAGCACTCCGTTTCTTCGAAATTCTAGTCTAAATCATCAAGACCAATCTAATAATTCCCCACAAAACTTTTCGAAAACGTCGACCGCGACTCGGTTTTTTTAGCATGGACATCAAACGTCCCATATTAGGGTTTCCGAATTAGGGTTCGATTTGAAGCAATCTTTTACTGTTCAATCATTCCCAACAAAAGTTTCGAAAAACGTCGACCGTGACTCTATCTTTTAGGAACGTACTTCAAACGACCCAACTAAGGGTTTCCGAGTTAGGGGTCGATTTGAAGCAATCTTTTATTGTTTTATGCACTCCGTTTCTTCGACATTCTATTCTAAATCATCAAGCCTTATCTAATAATTTCCCACAAAAGTTTCGAAAAACATCGATCATGACTCGGTTTTTTTTAGCACGTAGTTCAAACGTCCCAGATAAAGGACTCCGAATTAGGGGTCAATTTCAAGCAATCTTTTACTTTTTTATGCACTCAGTTTCTTCGAAATTCTATTCTAAACATCAAGCCTAATCTGATCACTCCCCTCAAAAGTTTCGAAAAACGTAGTCCCGGTTTTTTTAGCACGTACTTCAAACGTCCCAAATTAGGGTTTCCGAATTAATGTTCGATTTGAAGCACTCCGTTTCTTCGAAATTCTATTCTAAATCATCAAGACTAATCATTGCCCAAAATTTTTTCGAAAAACGTCGACCGTGACCCAGTTTTCGAAGCACGAACATCAAACGTCCCAGATTAGGGTTTCTAAATTAGGGGTCGATTTGAAGCAGTCTTTTACTGTTCTAATCATTCTCCACAAAAGTTTCAAAAAACGTCGACCGTGACTCTATTTTTTTAGCACGTACTTCAAACGACCAAAATAAGGGTTTCCGAGTTAGGGGTCGATTTGAAGCAATCTTTTACTGTTTTATGCACTCCGTTTCTTCGACATTCTATAATAAATCATCAAGCCTTATCTAATAATTAACCACAAAATTTTCAAAAAACGTCGATCATGACTCGGTTTTTTTAGCACGTAGTTCAAACGTCCCAGATAATGGTCTCCGAATTAGGGGTCGATTTCAAGCAATCTTTTACTCTTTCATGCACTCAGTTTCTTCGAAATTCAATTCTAAACATCAAGCCTAATCTGATCATTCCCCACAAAAGTTTCAAAAAACGTCGACCATGACTCGGTTTTTTTAGCAAGTACTTCAAACGTCCAAAATTAGGCTTTCCGAATTAGGGTTCGATTTGAAGCACTCCGTTTCTTCGAAATTCTAGTCTAAATCATCAAGACCAATCTAATAATTCCCCACAAAACTTTTCGAAAACGTCGACCGCGACTCGGTTTTTTTAGCATGGACATCAAACGTCCCATATTAGGGTTTCCGAATTAGGGTTCGATTTGAAGCAATCTTTTACTGTTCAATCATTCCCAACAAAAGTTTCGAAAAACGTCGACCGTGACTCTATCTTTTAGGAACGTACTTCAAACGACCCAACTAAGGGTTTCCGAGTTAGGGGTCGATTTGAAGCAATCTTTTATTGTTTTATGCACTCCGTTTCTTCGACATTCTATTCTAAATCATCAAGCCTTATCTAATAATTTCCCACAAAAGTTTCGAAAAACATCGATCATGACTCGGTTTTTTTTAGCACGTAGTTCAAACGTCCCAGATAAAGGACTCCGAATTAGGGGTCAATTTCAAGCAATCTTTTACTTTTTTATGCACTCAGTTTCTTCGAAATTCTATTCTAAACATCAAGCCTAATCTGATCACTCCCCTCAAAAGTTTCGAAAAACGTAGTCCCGGTTTTTTTAGCACGTACTTCAAACGTCCCAAATTAGGGTTTCCGAATTAATGTTCGATTTGAAGCACTCCGTTTCTTCGAAATTCTATTCTAAATCATCAAGACTAATCATTGCCCAAATTTTTTTCGAAAAACGTCGACCGTGACCCAGTTTTCGAAGCACGAACATCAAACGTCCCAGATTAGGGTTTCTAAATTAGGGGTCGATTTGAAGCAGTCTTTTACTGTTCTAATCATTCTCCACAAAAGTTTCAAAAAACGTCGACCGTGACTCTATTTTTTTAGCACGTACTTCAAACGACCAAAATAAGGGTTTCCGAGTTAGGGGTCGATTTGAAGCAATCTTTTACTGTTTTATGCACTCCGTTTCTTCGACATTCTATAATAAATCATCAAGCCTTATCTAATAATTAACCACAAAATTTTCAAAAAACGTCGATCATGACTCGGTTTTTTTAGCACGTAGTTCAAACGTCCCAGATAATGGTCTCCGAATTAGGGGTCGATTTCAAGCAATCTTTTACTCTTTCATGCACTCAGTTTCTTCGAAATTCAATTCTAAACATCAAGCCTAATCTGATCATTCCCCACAAAAGTTTCAAAAAACGTCGACCATGACTCGGTTTTTTTAGCAAGTACTTCAAACGTCCAAAATTAGGCTTTCC
This sequence comes from Cucurbita pepo subsp. pepo, assembly GCF_057944985.1. Lineage (NCBI taxonomy): Eukaryota > Viridiplantae > Streptophyta > Magnoliopsida > Cucurbitales > Cucurbitaceae > Cucurbita > Cucurbita pepo. The sequence goes on from NC_141810.1 coordinate 4,937,499, forward strand.
GAATTAGGGTTCGATTTGAAGCACTCCGTTTCTTCGAAATTCTAGTCTAAATCATCAAGACCAATCTAATAATTCCCCACAAAACTTTTCGAAAACGTCGACCGCGACTCGGTTTTTTTAGCATGGACATCAAACGTCCCATATTAGGGTTTCCGAATTAGGGTTCGATTTGAAGCAATCTTTTACTGTTCAATCATTCCCAACAAAAGTTTCGAAAAACGTCGACCGTGACTCTATCTTTTAGGAACGTACTTCAAACGACCCAACTAAGGGTTTCCGAGTTAGGGGTCGATTTGAAGCAATCTTTTATTGTTTTATGCACTCCGTTTCTTCGACATTCTATTCTAAATCATCAAGCCTTATCTAATAATTTCCCACAAAAGTTTCGAAAAACATCGATCATGACTCGGTTTTTTTTAGCACGTAGTTCAAACGTCCCAGATAAAGGACTCCGAATTAGGGGTCAATTTCAAGCAATCTTTTACTTTTTTATGCACTCAGTTTCTTCGAAATTCTATTCTAAACATCAAGCCTAATCTGATCACTCCCCTCAAAAGTTTCGAAAAACGTAGTCCCGGTTTTTTTAGCACGTACTTCAAACGTCCCAAATTAGGGTTTCCGAATTAATGTTCGATTTGAAGCACTCCGTTTCTTCGAAATTCTATTCTAAATCATCAAGACTAATCATTGCCCAAAATTTTTTCGAAAAACGTCGACCGTGACCCAGTTTTCGAAGCACGAACATCAAACGTCCCAGATTAGGGTTTCTAAATTAGGGGTCGATTTGAAGCAGTCTTTTACTGTTCTAATCATTCTCCACAAAAGTTTCAAAAAACGTCGACCGTGACTCTATTTTTTTAGCACGTACTTCAAACGACCAAAATAAGGGTTTCCGAGTTAGGGGTCGATTTGAAGCAATCTTTTACTGTTTTATGCACTCCGTTTCTTCGACATTCTATAATAAATCATCAAGCCTTATCTAATAATTAACCACAAAATTTTCAAAAAACGTCGATCATGACTCGGTTTTTTTAGCACGTAGTTCAAACGTCCCAGATAATGGTCTCCGAATTAGGGGTCGATTTCAAGCAATCTTTTACTCTTTCATGCACTCAGTTTCTTCGAAATTCAATTCTAAACATCAAGCCTAATCTGATCATTCCCCACAAAAGTTTCAAAAAACGTCGACCATGACTCGGTTTTTTTAGCAAGTACTTCAAACGTCCAAAATTAGGCTTTCCGAATTAGGGTTCGATTTGAAGCACTCCGTTTCTTCGAAATTCTAGTCTAAATCATCAAGACCAATCTAATAATTCCCCACAAAACTTTTCGAAAACGTCGACCGCGACTCGGTTTTTTTAGCATGGACATCAAACGTCCCATATTAGGGTTTCCGAATTAGGGTTCGATTTGAAGCAATCTTTTACTGTTCAATCATTCCCAACAAAAGTTTCGAAAAACGTCGACCGTGACTCTATCTTTTAGGAACGTACTTCAAACGACCCAACTAAGGGTTTCCGAGTTAGGGGTCGATTTGAAGCAATCTTTTATTGTTTTATGCACTCCGTTTCTTCGACATTCTATTCTAAATCATCAAGCCTTATCTAATAATTTCCCACAAAAGTTTCGAAAAACATCGATCATGACTCGGTTTTTTTTAGCACGTAGTTCAAACGTCCCAGATAAAGGACTCCGAATTAGGGGTCAATTTCAAGCAATCTTTTACTTTTTTATGCACTCAGTTTCTTCGAAATTCTATTCTAAACATCAAGCCTAATCTGATCACTCCCCTCAAAAGTTTCGAAAAACGTAGTCCCGATTTTTTTAGCACGTACTTCAAACGTCCCAAATTAGGGTTTCCGAATTAATGTTCGATTTGAAGCACTCCGTTTCTTCGAAATTCTATTCTAAATCATCAAGACTAATCATTGCCCAAATTTTTTTCGAAAAACGTCGACCGTGACCCAGTTTTCGAAGCACGAACATCAAACGTCCCAGATTAGGGTTTCTAAATTAGGGGTCGATTTGAAGCAGTCTTTTACTGTTCTAATCATTCTCCACAAAAGTTTCAAAAAACGTCGACCGTGACTCTATTTTTTTAGCACGTACTTCAAACGACCAAAATAAGGGTTTCCGAGTTAGGGGTCGATTTGAAGCAATCTTTTACTGTTTTATGCACTCCGTTTCTTCGACATTCTATAATAAATCATCAAGCCTTATCTAATAATTAACCACAAAATTTTCAAAAAACGTCGATCATGACTCGGTTTTTTTAGCACGTAGTTCAAACGTCCCAGATAATGGTCTCCGAATTAGGGGTCGATTTCAAGCAATCTTTTACTCTTTCATGCACTCAGTTTCTTCGAAATTCAATTCTAAACATCAAGCCTAATCTGATCATTCCCCACAAAAGTTTCAAAAAACGTCGACCATGACTCGGTTTTTTTAGCAAGTACTTCAAACGTCCAAAATTAGGCTTTCCGAATTAGGGTTCGATTTGAAGCACTCCGTTTCTTCGAAATTCTAGTCTAAATCATCAAGACCAATCTAATAATTCCCCACAAAACTTTTCGAAAACGTCGACCGCGACTCGGTTTTTTTAGCATGGACATCAAACGTCCCATATTAGGGTTTCCGAATTAGGGTTCGATTTGAAGCAATCTTTTACTGTTCAATCATTCCCAACAAAAGTTTCGAAAAACGTCGACCGTGACTCTATCTTTTAGGAACGTACTTCAAACGACCCAACTAAGGGTTTCCGAGTTAGGGGTCGATTTGAAGCAATCTTTTATTGTTTTATGCACTCCGTTTCTTCGACATTCTATTCTAAATCATCAAGCCTTATCTAATAATTTCCCACAAAAGTTTCGAAAAACATCGATCATGACTCGGTTTTTTTTAGCACGTAGTTCAAACGTCCCAGATAAAGGACTCCGAATTAGGGGTCAATTTCAAGCAATCTTTTACTTTTTTATGCACTCAGTTTCTTCGAAATTCTATTCTAAACATCAAGCCTAATCTGATCACTCCCCTCAAAAGTTTCGAAAAACGTAGTCCCGGTTTTTTTAGCACGTACTTCAAACGTCCCAAATTAGGGTTTCCGAATTAATGTTCGATTTGAAGCACTCCGTTTCTTCGAAATTCTATTCTAAATCATCAAGACTAATCATTGCCCAAAATTTTTTCGAAAAACGTCGACCGTGACCCAGTTTTCGAAGCACGAACATCAAACGTCCCAGATTAGGGTTTCTAAATTAGGGGTCGATTTGAAGCAGTCTTTTACTGTTCTAATCATTCTCCACAAAAGTTTCAAAAAACGTCGACCGTGACTCTATTTTTTTAGCACGTACTTCAAACGACCAAAATAAGGGTTTCCGAGTTAGGGGTCGATTTGAAGCAATCTTTTACTGTTTTATGCACTCCGTTTCTTCGACATTCTATAATAAATCATCAAGCCTTATCTAATAATTAACCACAAAATTTTCAAAAAACGTCGATCATGACTCGGTTTTTTTAGCACGTAGTTCAAACGTCCCAGATAATGGTCTCCGAATTAGGGGTCGATTTCAAGCAATCTTTTACTCTTTCATGCACTCAGTTTCTTCGAAATTCAATTCTAAACATCAAGCCTAATCTGATCATTCCCCACAAAAGTTTCAAAAAACGTCGACCATGACTCGGTTTTTTTAGCAAGTACTTCAAACGTCCAAAATTAGGCTTTCCGAATTAGGGTTCGATTTGAAGCACTCCGTTTCTTCGAAATTCTAGTCTAAATCATCAAGACCAATCTAATAATTCCCCACAAAACTTTTCGAAAACGTCGACCGCGACTCGGTTTTTTTAGCATGGACATCAAACGTCCCATATTAGGGTTTCCGAATTAGGGTTCGATTTGAAGCAATCTTTTACTGTTCAATCATTCCCAACAAAAGTTTCGAAAAACGTCGACCGTGACTCTATCTTTTAGGAACGTACTTCAAACGACCCAACTAAGGGTTTCCGAGTTAGGGGTCGATTTGAAGCAATCTTTTATTGTTTTATGCACTCCGTTTCTTCGACATTCTATTCTAAATCATCAAGCCTTATCTAATAATTTCCCACAAAAGTTTCGAAAAACATCGATCATGACTCGGTTTTTTTTAGCACGTAGTTCAAACGTCCCAGATAAAGGACTCCGAATTAGGGGTCAATTTCAAGCAATCTTTTACTTTTTTATGCACTCAGTTTCTTCGAAATTCTATTCTAAACATCAAGCCTAATCTGATCACTCCCCTCAAAAGTTTCGAAAAACGTAGTCCCGGTTTTTTTAGCACGTACTTCAAACGTCCCAAATTAGGGTTTCCGAATTAATGTTCGATTTGAAGCACTCCGTTTCTTCGAAATTCTATTCTAAATCATCAAGACTAATCATTGCCCAAAATTTTTTCGAAAAACGTCGACCGTGACCCAGTTTTCGAAGCACGAACATCAAACGTCCCAGATTAGGGTTTCTAAATTAGGGGTCGATTTGAAGCAGTCTTTTACTGTTCTAATCATTCTCCACAAAAGTTTCAAAAAACGTCGACCGTGACTCTATTTTTTTAGCACGTACTTCAAACGACCAAAATAAGGGTTTCCGAGTTAGGGGTCGATTTGAAGCAATCTTTTACTGTTTTATGCACTCCGTTTCTTCGACATTCTATAATAAATCATCAAGCCTTATCTAATAATTAACCACAAAATTTTCAAAAAACGTCGATCATGACTCGGTTTTTTTAGCACGTAGTTCAAACGTCCCAGATAATGGTCTCCGAATTAGGGGTCGATTTCAAGCAATCTTTTACTCTTTCATGCACTCAGTTTCTTCGAAATTCAATTCTAAACATCAAGCCTAATCTGATCATTCCCCACAAAAGTTTCAAAAAACGTCGACCATGACTCGGTTTTTTTAGCAAGTACTTCAAACGTCCAAAATTAGGCTTTCCGAATTAGGGTTCGATTTGAAGCACTCCGTTTCTTCGAAATTCTAGTCTAAATCATCAAGACCAATCTAATAATTCCCCACAAAACTTTTCGAAAACGTCGACCGCGACTCGGTTTTTTTAGCATGGACATCAAACGTCCCATATTAGGGTTTCCGAATTAGGGTTCGATTTGAAGCAATCTTTTACTGTTCAATCATTCCCAACAAAAGTTTCGAAAAACGTCGACCGTGACTCTATCTTTTAGGAACGTACTTCAAACGACCCAACTAAGGGTTTCCGAGTTAGGGGTCGATTTGAAGCAATCTTTTATTGTTTTATGCACTCCGTTTCTTCGACATTCTATTCTAAATCATCAAGCCTTATCTAATAATTTCCCACAAAAGTTTCGAAAAACATCGATCATGACTCGGTTTTTTTTAGCACGTAGTTCAAACGTCCCAGATAAAGGACTCCGAATTAGGGGTCAATTTCAAGCAATCTTTTACTTTTTTATGCACTCAGTTTCTTCGAAATTCTATTCTAAACATCAAGCCTAATCTGATCACTCCCCTCAAAAGTTTCGAAAAACGTAGTCCCGGTTTTTTTAGCACGTACTTCAAACGTCCCAAATTAGGGTTTCCGAATTAATGTTCGATTTGAAGCACTCCGTTTCTTCGAAATTCTATTCTAAATCATCAAGACTAATCATTGCCCAAAATTTTTTCGAAAAACGTCGACCGTGACCCAGTTTTCGAAGCACGAACATCAAACGTCCCAGATTAGGGTTTCTAAATTAGGGGTCGATTTGAAGCAGTCTTTTACTGTTCTAATCATTCTCCACAAAAGTTTCAAAAAACGTCGACCGTGACTCTATTTTTTTAGCACGTACTTCAAACGACCAAAATAAGGGTTTCCGAGTTAGGGGTGGATTTGAAGCAATCTTTTACTGTTTTATGCACTCCGTTTCTTCGACATTCTATAATAAATCATCAAGCCTTATCTAATAATTAACCACAAAATTTTCAAAAAACGTCGATCATGACTCGGTTTTTTTAGCACGTAGTTCAAACGTCCCAGATAATGGTCTCCGAATTAGGGGTCGATTTCAAGCAATCTTTTACTCTTTCATGCACTCAGTTTCTTCGAAATTCAATTCTAAACATCAAGCCTAATCTGATCATTCCCCACAAAAGTTTCAAAAAACGTCGACCATGACTCGGTTTTTTTAGCAAGTACTTCAAACGTCCAAAATTAGGCTTTCCGAATTAGGGTTCGATTTGAAGCACTCCGTTTCTTCGAAATTCTAGTCTAAATCATCAAGACCAATCTAATAATTCCCCACAAAACTTTTCGAAAACGTCGACCGCGACTCGGTTTTTTTAGCATGGACATCAAACGTCCCATATTAGGGTTTCCGAATTAGGGTTCGATTTGAAGCAATCTTTTACTGTTCAATCATTCCCAACAAAAGTTTCGAAAAACGTCGACCGTGACTCTATCTTTTAGGAACGTACTTCAAACGACCCAACTAAGGGTTTCCGAGTTAGGGGTCGATTTGAAGCAATCTTTTATTGTTTTATGCACTCCGTTTCTTCGACATTCTATTCTAAATCATCAAGCCTTATCTAATAATTTCCCACAAAAGTTTCGAAAAACATCGATCATGACTCGGTTTTTTTTAGCACGTAGTTCAAACGTCCCAGATAAAGGACTCCGAATTAGGGGTCAATTTCAAGCAATCTTTTACTTTTTTATGCACTCAGTTTCTTCGAAATTCTATTCTAAACATCAAGCCTAATCTGATCACTCCCCTCAAAAGTTTCGAAAAACGTAGTCCCGGTTTTTTTAGCACGTACTTCAAACGTCCCAAATTAGGGTTTCCGAATTAATGTTCGATTTGAAGCACTCCGTTTCTTCGAAATTCTATTCTAAATCATCAAGACTAATCATTGCCCAAAATTTTTTCGAAAAACGTCGACCGTGACCCAGTTTTCGAAGCACGAACATCAAACGTCCCAGATTAGGGTTTCTAAATTAGGGGTCGATTTGAAGCAGTCTTTTACTGTTCTAATCATTCTCCACAAAAGATTCAAAAAACGTCGACCGTGACTCTATTTTTTTAGCACGTACTTCAAACGACCAAAATAAGGGTTTCCGAGTTAGGGGTGGATTTGAAGCAATCTTTTACTGTTTTATGCACTCCGTTTCTTCGACATTCTATAATAAATCATCAAGCCTTATCTAATAATTAACCACAAAATTTTCAAAAAACGTCGATCATGACTCGGTTTTTTTAGCACGTAGTTCAAACGTCCCAGATAATGGTCTCCGAATTAGGGGTCGATTTCAAGCAATCTTTTACTCTTTCATGCACTCAGTTTCTTCGAAATTCAATTCTAAACATCAAGCCTAATCTGATCATTCCCCACAAAAGTTTCAAAAAACGTCGACCATGACTCGGTTTTTTTAGCAAGTACTTCAAACGTCCAAAATTAGGCTTTCCGAATTAGGGTTCGATTTGAAGCACTCCGTTTCTTCGAAATTCTAGTCTAAATCATCAAGACCAATCTAATAATTCCCCACAAAACTTTTCGAAAACGTCGACCGCGACTCGGTTTTTTTAGCATGGACATCAAACGTCCCATATTAGGGTTTCCGAATTAGGGTTCGATTTGAAGCAATCTTTTACTGTTCAATCATTCCCAACAAAAGTTTCGAAAAACGTCGACCGTGACTCTATCTTTTAGGAACGTACTTCAAACGACCCAACTAAGGGTTTTCGAGTTAGGGGTCGATTTGAAGCAATCTTTTATTGTTTTATGCACTCCGTTTCTTCGACATTCTATTCTAAATCATCAAGCCTTATCTAATAATTTCCCACAAAAGTTTCGAAAAACATCGATCATGACTCGGTTTTTTTTAGCACGTAGTTCAAACGTCCCAGATAAAGGACTCCGAATTAGGGGTCAATTTCAAGCAATCTTTTACTTTTTTATGCACTCAGTTTCTTCGAAATTCTATTCTAAACATCAAGCCTAATCTGATCACTCCCCTCAAAAGTTTCGAAAAACGTAGTCCCGGTTTTTTTAGCACGTACTTCAAACGTCCCAAATTAGGATTTCCGAATTAATGTTCGATTTGAAGCACTCCGTTTCTTCGAAATTCTATTCTAAATCATCAAGACTAATCATTGCCCAAAATTTTTTCGAAAAACGTCGACCGTGACCCAGTTTTCGAAGCACGAACATCAAACGTCCCAGATTAGGGTTTCTAAATTACGGGTCGATTTGAAGCAGTCTTTTACTGTTCTAATCATTCTCCACAAAAGTTTCAAAAAACGTCGACCGTGACTCTATTTTTTTAGCACGTACTTCAAACGACCAAAATAAGGGTTTCCGAGTTAGGGGTGGATTTGAAGCAATCTTTTACTGTTTTATGCACTCCGTTTCTTCGACATTCTATAATAAATCATCAAGCCTTATCTAATAATTAACCACAAAATTTTCAAAAAACGTCGATCATGACTCGGTTTTTTTAGCACGTAGTTCAAACGTCCCAGATAATGGTCTCCGAATTAGGGGTCGATTTCAAGCAATCTTTTACTCTTTCATGCACTCAGTTTCTTCGAAATTCAATTCTAAACATCAAGCCTAATCTGATCATTCCCCACAAAAGTTTCAAAAAACGTCGACCATGACTCGGTTTTTTTAGCAAGTACTTCAAACGTCCAAAATTAGGCTTTCCGAATTAGGGTTCGATTTGAAGCACTCCGTTTCTTCGAAATTCTAGTCTAAATCATCAAGACCAATCTAATAATTCCCCACAAAACTTTTCGAAAACGTCGACCGCGACTCGGTTTTTTTAGCATGGACATCAAACGTCCCATATTAGGGTTTCCGAATTAGGGTTCGATTTGAAGCAATCTTTTACTGTTCAATCATTCCCAACAAAAGTTTCGAAAAACGTCGACCGTGACTCTATCTTTTAGGAACGTACTTCAAACGACCCAACTAAGGGTTTTCGAGTTAGGGGTCGATTTGAAGCAATCTTTTATTGTTTTATGCACTCCGTTTCTTCGACATTCTATTCTAAATCATCAAGCCTTATCTAATAATTTCCCACAAAAGTTTCGAAAAACATCGATCATGACTCGGTTTTTTTTAGCACGTAGTTCAAACGTCCCAGATAAAGGACTCCGAATTAGGGGTCAATTTCAAGCAATCTTTTACTTTTTTATGCACTCAGTTTCTTCGAAATTCTATTCTAAACATCAAGCCTAATCTGATCACTCCCCTCAAAAGTTTCGAAAAACGTAGTCCCGGTTTTTTTAGCACGTACTTCAAACGTCCCAAATTAGGGTTTCCGAATTAATGTTCGATTTGAAGCACTCCGTTTCTTCGAAATTCTATTCTAAATCATTAAGACTAATCATTGCCCAAAATTTTTTCGAAAAACGTCGACCGTGACCCAGTTTTCGAAGCACGAACATCAAACGTCCCAGATTAGGGTTTCTAAATTAGGGGTCGATTTGAAGCAGTCTTTTACTGTTCTAATCATTCTCCACAAAAGTTTCAAAAAACGTCGACCGTGACTCTATTTTTTTAGCACGTACTTCAAACGACCAAAATAAGGGTTTCCGAGTTAGGGGTCGATTTGAAGCAATCTTTTACTGTTTTATGCACTCCGTTTCTTCGACATTCTATAATAAATCATCAAGCCTTATCTAATAATTAACCACAAAATTTTCAAAAAACGTCGATCATGACTCGGTTTTTTTAGCACGTAGTTCAAACGTCCCAGATAATGGTCTCCGAATTAGGGGTCGATTTCAAGCAATCTTTTACTCTTTCATGCACTCAGTTTCTTCGAAATTCAATTCTAAACATCAAGCCTAATCTGATCATTCCCCACAAAAGTTTCAAAAAACGTCGACCATGACTCGGTTTTTTTAGCAAGTACTTCAAACGTCCAAAATTAGGCTTTCCGAATTAGGGTTCGATTTGAAGCACTCCGTTTCTTCGAAATTCTAGTCTAAATCATCAAGACCAATCTAATAATTCCCCACAAAACTTTTCGAAAACGTCGACCGCGACTCGGTTTTTTTAGCATGGACATCAAACGTCCCATATTAGGGTTTCCGAATTAGGGTTCGATTTGAAGCAATCTTTTACTGTTCAATCATTCCCAACAAAAGTTTCGAAAAACGTCGACCGTGACTCTATCTTTTAGGAACGTACTTCAAACGACCCAACTAAGGGTTTCCGAGTTAGGGGTCGATTTGAAGCAATCTTTTATTGTTTTATGCACTCCGTTTCTTCGACATTCTATTCTAAATCATCAAGCCTTATCTAATAATTTCCCACAAAAGTTTCGAAAAACATCGATCATGACTCGGTTTTTTTTAGCACGTAGTTCAAACGTCCCAGATAAAGGACTCCGAATTAGGGGTCAATTTCAAGCAATCTTTTACTTTTTTATGCACTCAGTTTCTTCGAAATTCTATTCTAAACATCAAGCCTAATCTGATCACTCCCCTCAAAAGTTTCGAAAAACGTAGTCCCGGTTTTTTTAGCACGTACTTCAAACGTCCCAAATTAGGGTTTCCGAATTAATGTTCGATTTGAAGCACTCCGTTTCTTCGAAATTCTATTCTAAATCATCAAGACTAATCATTGCCCAAAATTTTTTCGAAAAACGTCGACCGTGACCCAGTTTTCGAAGCACGAACATCAAACGTCCCAGATTAGGGTTTCTAAATTAGGGGTCGATTTGAAGCAGTCTTTTACTGTTCTAATCATTCTCCACAAAAGTTTCAAAAAACGTCGACCGTGACTCTATTTTTTTAGCACGTACTTCAAACGACCAAAATAAGGGTTTCCGAGTTAGGGGTCGATTTGAAGCAATCTTTTACTGTTTTATGCACTCCGTTTCTTCGACATTCTATAATAAATCATCAAGCCTTATCTAATAATTAACCACAAAATTTTCAAAAAACGTCGATCATGACTCGGTTTTTTTAGCACGTAGTTCAAACGTCCCAGATAATGGTCTCCGAATTAGGGGTCGATTTCAAGCAATCTTTTACTCTTTCATGCACTCAGTTTCTTCGAAATTCAATTCTAAACATCAAGCCTAATCTGATCATTCCCCACAAAAGTTTCAAAAAACGTCGACCATGACTCGGTTTTTTTAGCAAGTACTTCAAACGTCCAAAATTAGGCTTTCCGAATTAGGGTTCGATTTGAAGCACTCCGTTTCTTCGAAATTCTAGTCTAAATCATCAAGACCAATCTAATAATTCCCCACAAAACTTTTCGAAAACGTCGACCGCGACTCGGTTTTTTTAGCATGGACATCAAACGTCCCATATTAGGGTTTCCGAATTAGGGTTCGATTTGAAGCAATCTTTTACTGTTCAATCATTCCCAACAAAAGTTTCGAAAAACGTCGACCGTGACTCTATCTTTTAGGAACGTACTTCAAACGACCCAACTAAGGGTTTCCGAGTTAGGGGTCGATTTGAAGCAATCTTTTATTGTTTTATGCACTCCGTTTCTTCGACATTCTATTCTAAATCATCAAGCCTTATCTAATAATTTCCCACAAAAGTTTCGAAAAACATCGATCATGACTCGGTTTTTTTTAGCACGTAGTTCAAACGTCCCAGATAAAGGACTCCGAATTAGGGGTCAATTTCAAGCAATCTTTTACTTTTTTATGCACTCAGTTTCTTCGAAATTCTATTCTAAACATCAAGCCTAATCTGATCACTCCCCTCAAAAGTTTCGAAAAACGTAGTCCCGGTTTTTTTAGCACGTACTTCAAACGTCCCAAATTAGGGTTTCCGAATTAATGTTCGATTTGAAGCACTCCGTTTCTTCGAAATTCTATTCTAAATCATCAAGACTAATCATTGCCCAAAATTTTTTCGAAAAACGTCGACCGTGACCCAGTTTTCGAAGCACGAACATCAAACGTCCCAGATTAGGGTTTCTAAATTAGGGGTCGATTTGAAGCAGTCTTTTACTGTTCTAATCATTCTCCACAAAAGTTTCAAAAAACGTCGACCGTGACTCTATTTTTTTAGCACGTACTTCAAACGACCAAAATAAGGGTTTCCGAGTTAGGGGTCGATTTGAAGCAATCTTTTACTGTTTTATGCACTCCGTTTCTTCGACATTCTATAATAAATCATCAAGCCTTATCTAATAATTAACCACAAAATTTTCAAAAAACGTCGATCATGACTCGGTTTTTTTAGCACGTAGTTCAAACGTCCCGGATAATGGTCTCCGAATTAGGGGTCGATTTCAAGCAATCTTTTACTCTTTCATGCACTCAGTTTCTTCGAAATTCAATTCTAAACATCAAGCCTAATCTGATCATTCCCCACAAAAGTTTCAAAAAACGTCGACCATGACTCGGTTTTTTTAGCAAGTACTTCAAACGTCCAAAATTAGGCTTTCCGAATTAGGGTTCGATTTGAAGCACTCCGTTTCTTCGAAATTCTAGTCTAAATCATCAAGACCAATCTAATAATTCCCCACAAAACTTTTCGAAAACGTCGACCGCGACTCGGTTTTTTTAGCATGGACATCAAACGTCCCATATTAGGGTTTCCGAATTAGGGTTCGATTTGAAGCAATCTTTTACTGTTCAATCATTCCCAACAAAAGTTTCGAAAAACGTCGACCGTGACTCTATCTTTTAGGAACGTACTTCAAACGACCCAACTAAGGGTTTCCGAGTTAGGGGTCGATTTGAAGCAATCTTTTATTGTTTTATGCACTCCGTTTCTTCGACATTCTATTCTAAATCATCAAGCCTTATCTAATAATTTCCCACAAAAGTTTCGAAAAACATCGATCATGACTCGGTTTTTTTTAGCACGTAGTTCAAACGTCCCAGATAAAGGACTCCGAATTAGGGGTCAATTTCAAGCAATCTTTTACTTTTTTATGCACTCAGTTTCTTCGAAATTCTATTCTAAACATCAAGCCTAATCTGATCACTCCCCTCAAAAGTTTCGAAAAACGTAGTCCCGGTTTTTTTAGCACGTACTTCAAACGTCCCAAATTAGGGTTTCCGAATTAATGTTCGATTTGAAGCACTCCGTTTCTTCGAAATTCTATTCTAAATCATCAAGACTAATCATTGCCCAAAATTTTTTCGAAAAACGTCGACCGTGACCCAGTTTTCGAAGCACGAACATCAAACGTCCCAGATTAGGGTTTCTAAATTAGGGGTCGATTTGAAGCAGTCTTTTACTGTTCTAATCATTCTCCACAAAAGTTTCAAAAAACGTCGACCGTGACTCTATTTTTTTAGCACGTACTTCAAACGACCAAAATAAGGGTTTCCGAGTTAGGGGTCGATTTGAAGCAATCTTTTACTGTTTTATGCACTCCGTTTCTTCGACATTCTATAATAAATCATCAAGCCTTATCTAATAATTAACCACAAAATTTTCAAAAAACGTCGATCATGACTCGGTTTTTTTAGCACGTAGTTCAAACGTCCCAGATAATGGTCTCCGAATTAGGGGTCGATTTCAAGCAATCTTTTACTCTTTCATGCACTCAGTTTCTTCGAAATTCAATTCTAAACATCAAGCCTAATCTGATCATTCCCCACAAAAGTTTCAAAAAACGTCGACCATGACTCGGTTTTTTTAGCAAGTACTTCAAACGTCCAAAATTAGGCTTTCCGAATTAGGGTTCGATTTGAAGCACTCCGTTTCTTCGAAATTCTAGTCTAAATCATCAAGACCAATCTAATAATTCCCCACAAAACTTTTCGAAAACGTCGACCGCGACTCGGTTTTTTTAGCATGGACATCAAACGTCCCATATTAGGGTTTCCGAATTAGGGTTCGATTTGAAGCAATCTTTTACTGTTCAATCATTCCCAACAAAAGTTTCGAAAAACGTCGACCGTGACTCTATCTTTTAGGAACGTACTTCAAACGACCCAACTAAGGGTTTCCGAGTTAGGGGTCGATTTGAAGCAATCTTTTATTGTTTTATGCACTCCGTTTCTTCGACATTCTATTCTAAATCATCAAGCCTTATCTAATAATTTCCCACAAAAGTTTCGAAAAACATCGATCATGACTCGGTTTTTTTTAGCACGTAGTTCAAACGTCCCAGATAAAGGACTCCGAATTAGGGGTCAATTTCAAGCAATCTTTTACTTTTTTATGCACTCAGTTTCTTCGAAATTCTGTTCTAAACATCAAGCCTAATCTGATCACTCCCCTCAAAAGTTTCGAAAAACGTAGTCCCGGTTTTTTTAGCACGTACTTCAAACGTCCCAAATTAGGGTTTCCGAATTAATGTTCGATTTGAAGCACTCCGTTTCTTCGAAATTCTATTCTAAATCATCAAGACTAATCATTGCCCAAAATTTTTTCGAAAAACGTCGACCGTGACCCAGTTTTCGAAGCACGAACATCAAACGTCCCAGATTAGGGTTTCTAAATTAGGGGTCGATTTGAAGCAGTCTTTTACTGTTCTAATCATTCTCCACAAAAGTTTCAAAAAACGTCGACCGTGACTCTATTTTTTTAGCACGTACTTCAAACGACCAAAATAAGGGTTTCCGAGTTAGGGGTCGATTTGAAGCAATCTTTTACTGTTTTATGCACTCCGTTTCTTCGACATTCTATAATAAATCATCAAGCCTTATCTAATAATTAACCACAAAATTTTCAAAAAACGTCGATCATGACTCGGTTTTTTTAGCACGTAGTTCAAACGTCCCGGATAATGGTCTCCGAATTAGGGGTCGATTTCAAGCAATCTTTTACTCTTTCATGCACTCAGTTTCTTCGAAATTCAATTCTAAACATCAAGCCTAATCTGATCATTCCCCACAAAAGTTTCAAAAAACGTCGACCATGACTCGGTTTTTTTAGCAAGTACTTCAAACGTCCAAAATTAGGCTTTCCGAATTAGGGTTCGATTTGAAGCACTCCGTTTCTTCGAAATTCTAGTCTAAATCATCAAGACCAATCTAATAATTCCCCACAAAACTTTTCGAAAACGTCGACCGCGACTCGGTTTTTTTAGCATGGACATCAAACGTCCCATATTAGGGTTTCCGAATTAGGGTTCGATTTGAAGCAATCTTTTACTGTTCAATCATTCCCAACAAAAGTTTCGAAAAACGTCGACCGTGACTCTATCTTTTAGGAACGTACTTCAAACGACCCAACTAAGGGTTTCCGAGTTAGGGGTCGATTTGAAGCAATCTTTTATTGTTTTATGCACTCCGTTTCTTCGACAT
The DNA here is from genome assembly GCF_057944985.1 of Cucurbita pepo subsp. pepo. Taxonomy (NCBI): domain Eukaryota; kingdom Viridiplantae; phylum Streptophyta; class Magnoliopsida; order Cucurbitales; family Cucurbitaceae; genus Cucurbita; species Cucurbita pepo. Next base: position 4,952,729 of record NC_141810.1, read on the forward strand.
TCTATTCTAAATCATCAAGCCTTATCTAATAATTTCCCACAAAAGTTTCGAAAAACATCGATCATGACTCGGTTTTTTTTAGCACGTAGTTCAAACGTCCCAGATAAAGGACTCCGAATTAGGGGTCAATTTCAAGCAATCTTTTACTTTTTTATGCACTCAGTTTCTTCGAAATTCTATTCTAAACATCAAGCCTAATCTGATCACTCCCCTCAAAAGTTTCGAAAAACGTAGTCCCGGTTTTTTTAGCACGTACTTCAAACGTCCCAAATTAGGGTTTCCGAATTAATGTTCGATTTGAAGCACTCCGTTTCTTCGAAATTCTATTCTAAATCATCAAGACTAATCATTGCCCAAAATTTTTTCGAAAAACGTCGACCGTGACCCAGTTTTCGAAGCACGAACATCAAACGTCCCAGATTAGGGTTTCTAAATTAGGGGTCGATTTGAAGCAGTCTTTTACTGTTCTAATCATTCTCCACAAAAGTTTCAAAAAACGTCGACCGTGACTCTATTTTTTTAGCACGTACTTCAAACGACCAAAATAAGGGTTTCCGAGTTAGGGGTCGATTTGAAGCAATCTTTTACTGTTTTATGCACTCCGTTTCTTCGACATTCTATAATAAATCATCAAGCCTTATCTAATAATTAACCACAAAATTTTCAAAAAACGTCGATCATGACTCGGTTTTTTTAGCACGTAGTTCAAACGTCCCGGATAATGGTCTCCGAATTAGGGGTCGATTTCAAGCAATCTTTTACTCTTTCATGCACTCAGTTTCTTCGAAATTCAATTCTAAACATCAAGCCTAATCTGATCATTCCCCACAAAAGTTTCAAAAAACGTCGACCATGACTCGGTTTTTTTAGCAAGTACTTCAAACGTCCAAAATTAGGCTTTCCGAATTAGGGTTCGATTTGAAGCACTCCGTTTCTTCGAAATTCTAGTCTAAATCATCAAGACCAATCTAATAATTCCCCACAAAACTTTTCGAAAACGTCGACCGCGACTCGGTTTTTTTAGCATGGACATCAAACGTCCCATATTAGGGTTTCCGAATTAGGGTTCGATTTGAAGCAATCTTTTACTGTTCAATCATTCCCAACAAAAGTTTCGAAAAACGTCGACCGTGACTCTATCTTTTAGGAACGTACTTCAAACGACCCAACTAAGGGTTTCCGAGTTAGGGGTCGATTTGAAGCAATCTTTTATTGTTTTATGCACTCCGTTTCTTCGACATTCTATTCTAAATCATCAAGCCTTATCTAATAATTTCCCACAAAAGTTTCGAAAAACATCGATCATGACTCGGTTTTTTTTAGCACGTAGTTCAAACGTCCCAGATAAAGGACTCCGAATTAGGGGTCAATTTCAAGCAATCTTTTACTTTTTTATGCACTCAGTTTCTTCGAAATTCTATTCTAAACATCAAGCCTAATCTGATCACTCCCCTCAAAAGTTTCGAAAAACGTAGTCCCGGTTTTTTTAGCACGTACTTCAAACGTCCCAAATTAGGGTTTCCGAATTAATGTTCGATTTGAAGCACTCCGTTTCTTCGAAATTCTATTCTAAATCATCAAGACTAATCATTGCCCAAAATTTTTTCGAAAAACGTCGACCGTGACCCAGTTTTCGAAGCACGAACATCAAACGTCCCAGATTAGGGTTTCTAAATTAGGGGTCGATTTGAAGCAGTCTTTTACTGTTCTAATCATTCTCCACAAAAGTTTCAAAAAACGTCGACCGTGACTCTATTTTTTTAGCACGTACTTCAAACGACCAAAATAAGGGTTTCCGAGTTAGGGGTCGATTTGAAGCAATCTTTTACTGTTTTATGCACTCCGTTTCTTCGACATTCTATAATAAATCATCAAGCCTTATCTAATAATTAACCACAAAATTTTCAAAAAACGTCGATCATGACTCGGTTTTTTTAGCACGTAGTTCAAACGTCCCAGATAATGGTCTCCGAATTAGGGGTCGATTTCAAGCAATCTTTTACTCTTTCATGCACTCAGTTTCTTCGAAATTCAATTCTAAACATCAAGCCTAATCTGATCATTCCCCACAAAAGTTTCAAAAAACGTCGACCATGACTCGGTTTTTTTAGCAAGTACTTCAAACGTCCAAAATTAGGCTTTCCGAATTAGGGTTCGATTTGAAGCACTCCGTTTCTTCGAAATTCTAGTCTAAATCATCAAGACCAATCTAATAATTCCCCACAAAACTTTTCGAAAACGTCGACCGCGACTCGGTTTTTTTAGCATGGACATCAAACGTCCCATATTAGGGTTTCCGAATTAGGGTTCGATTTGAAGCAATCTTTTACTGTTCAATCATTCCCAACAAAAGTTTCGAAAAACGTCGACCGTGACTCTATCTTTTAGGAACGTACTTCAAACGACCCAACTAAGGGTTTCCGAGTTAGGGGTCGATTTGAAGCAATCTTTTATTGTTTTATGCACTCCGTTTCTTCGACATTCTATTCTAAATCATCAAGCCTTATCTAATAATTTCCCACAAAAGTTTCGAAAAACATCGATCATGACTCGGTTTTTTTTAGCACGTAGTTCAAACGTCCCAGATAAAGGACTCCGAATTAGGGGTCAATTTCAAGCAATCTTTTACTTTTTTATGCACTCAGTTTCTTCGAAATTCTATTCTAAACATCAAGCCTAATCTGATCACTCCCCTCAAAAGTTTCGAAAAACGTAGTCCCGGTTTTTTTAGCACGTACTTCAAACGTCCCAAATTAGGGTTTCCGAATTAATGTTCGATTTGAAGCACTCCGTTTCTTCGAAATTCTATTCTAAATCATCAAGACTAATCATTGCCCAAAATTTTTTCGAAAAACGTCGACCGTGACCCAGTTTTCGAAGCACGAACATCAAACGTCCCAGATTAGGGTTTCTAAATTAGGGGTCGATTTGAAGCAGTCTTTTACTGTTCTAATCATTCTCCACAAAAGTTTCAAAAAACGTCGACCGTGACTCTATTTTTTTAGCACGTACTTCAAACGACCAAAATAAGGGTTTCCGAGTTAGGGGTCGATTTGAAGCAATCTTTTACTGTTTTATGCACTCCGTTTCTTCGACATTCTATAATAAATCATCAAGCCTTATCTAATAATTAACCACAAAATTTTCAAAAAACGTCGATCATGACTCGGTTTTTTTAGCACGTAGTTCAAACGTCCCAGATAATGGTCTCCGAATTAGGGGTCGATTTCAAGCAATCTTTTACTCTTTCATGCACTCAGTTTCTTCGAAATTCAATTCTAAACATCAAGCCTAATCTGATCATTCCCCACAAAAGTTTCAAAAAACGTCGACCATGACTCGGTTTTTTTAGCAAGTACTTCAAACGTCCAAAATTAGGCTTTCCGAATTAGGGTTCGATTTGAAGCACTCCGTTTCTTCGAAATTCTAGTCTAAATCATCAAGACCAATCTAATAATTCCCCACAAAACTTTTCGAAAACGTCGACCGCGACTCGGTTTTTTTAGCATGGACATCAAACGTCCCATATTAGGGTTTCCGAATTAGGGTTCGATTTGAAGCAATCTTTTACTGTTCAATCATTCCCAACAAAAGTTTCGAAAAACGTCGACCGTGACTCTATCTTTTAGGAACGTACTTCAAACGACCCAACTAAGGGTTTCCGAGTTAGGGGTCGATTTGAAGCAATCTTTTATTGTTTTATGCACTCCGTTTCTTCGACATTCTATTCTAAATCATCAAGCCTTATCTAATAATTTCCCACAAAAGTTTCGAAAAACATCGATCATGACTCGGTTTTTTTTAGCACGTAGTTCAAACGTCCCAGATAAAGGACTCCGAATTAGGGGTCAATTTCAAGCAATCTTTTACTTTTTTATGCACTCAGTTTCTTCGAAATTCTATTCTAAACATCAAGCCTAATCTGATCACTCCCCTCAAAAGTTTCGAAAAACGTAGTCCCGGTTTTTTTAGCACGTACTTCAAACGTCCCAAATTAGGGTTTCCGAATTAATGTTCGATTTGAAGCACTCCGTTTCTTCGAAATTCTATTCTAAATCATCAAGACTAATCATTGCCCAAAATTTTTTCGAAAAACGTCGACCGTGACCCAGTTTTCGAAGCACGAACATCAAACGTCCCAGATTAGGGTTTCTAAATTAGGGGTCGATTTGAAGCAGTCTTTTACTGTTCTAATCATTCTCCACAAAAGTTTCAAAAAACGTCGACCGTGACTCTATTTTTTTAGCACGTACTTCAAACGACCAAAATAAGGGTTTCCGAGTTAGGGGTCGATTTGAAGCAATCTTTTACTGTTTTATGCACTCCGTTTCTTCGACATTCTATAATAAATCATCAAGCCTTATCTAATAATTAACCACAAAATTTTCAAAAAACGTCGATCATGACTCGGTTTTTTTAGCACGTAGTTCAAACGTCCCGGATAATGGTCTCCGAATTAGGGGTCGATTTCAAGCAATCTTTTACTCTTTCATGCACTCAGTTTCTTCGAAATTCAATTCTAAACATCAAGCCTAATCTGATCATTCCCCACAAAAGTTTCAAAAAACGTCGACCATGACTCGGTTTTTTTAGCAAGTACTTCAAACGTCCAAAATTAGGCTTTCCGAATTAGGGTTCGATTTGAAGCACTCCGTTTCTTCGAAATTCTAGTCTAAATCATCAAGACCAATCTAATAATTCCCCACAAAACTTTTCGAAAACGTCGACCGCGACTCGGTTTTTTTAGCATGGACATCAAACGTCCCATATTAGGGTTTCCGAATTAGGGTTCGATTTGAAGCAATCTTTTACTGTTCAATCATTCCCAACAAAAGTTTCGAAAAACGTCGACCGTGACTCTATCTTTTAGGAACGTACTTCAAACGACCCAACTAAGGGTTTCCGAGTTAGGGGTCGATTTGAAGCAATCTTTTATTGTTTTATGCACTCCGTTTCTTCGACATTCTATTCTAAATCATCAAGCCTTATCTAATAATTTCCCACAAAAGTTTCGAAAAACATCGATCATGACTCGGTTTTTTTTAGCACGTAGTTCAAACGTCCCAGATAAAGGACTCCGAATTAGGGGTCAATTTCAAGCAATCTTTTACTTTTTTATGCACTCAGTTTCTTCGAAATTCTATTCTAAACATCAAGCCTAATCTGATCACTCCCCTCAAAAGTTTCGAAAAACGTAGTCCCGGTTTTTTTAGCACGTACTTCAAACGTCCCAAATTAGGGTTTCCGAATTAATGTTCGATTTGAAGCACTCCGTTTCTTCGAAATTCTATTCTAAATCATCAAGACTAATCATTGCCCAAAATTTTTTCGAAAAACGTCGACCGTGACCCAGTTTTCGAAGCACGAACATCAAACGTCCCAGATTAGGGTTTCTAAATTAGGGGTCGATTTGAAGCAGTCTTTTACTGTTCTAATCATTCTCCACAAAAGTTTCAAAAAACGTCGACCGTGACTCTATTTTTTTAGCACGTACTTCAAACGACCAAAATAAGGGTTTCCGAGTTAGGGGTCGATTTGAAGCAATCTTTTACTGTTTTATGCACTCCGTTTCTTCGACATTCTATAATAAATCATCAAGCCTTATCTAATAATTAACCACAAAATTTTCAAAAAACGTCGATCATGACTCGGTTTTTTTAGCACGTAGTTCAAACGTCCCAGATAATGGTCTCCGAATTAGGGGTCGATTTCAAGCAATCTTTTACTCTTTCATGCACTCAGTTTCTTCGAAATTCAATTCTAAACATCAAGCCTAATCTGATCATTCCCCACAAAAGTTTCAAAAAACGTCGACCATGACTCGGTTTTTTTAGCAAGTACTTCAAACGTCCAAAATTAGGCTTTCCGAATTAGGGTTCGATTTGAAGCACTCCGTTTCTTCGAAATTCTAGTCTAAATCATCAAGACCAATCTAATAATTCCCCACAAAACTTTTCGAAAACGTCGACCGCGACTCGGTTTTTTTAGCATGGACATCAAACGTCCCATATTAGGGTTTCCGAATTAGGGTTCGATTTGAAGCAATCTTTTACTGTTCAATCATTCCCAACAAAAGTTTCGAAAAACGTCGACCGTGACTCTATCTTTTAGGAACGTACTTCAAACGACCCAACTAAGGGTTTCCGAGTTAGGGGTCGATTTGAAGCAATCTTTTATTGTTTTATGCACTCCGTTTCTTCGACATTCTATTCTAAATCATCAAGCCTTATCTAATAATTTCCCACAAAAGTTTCGAAAAACATCGATCATGACTCGGTTTTTTTTAGCACGTAGTTCAAACGTCCCAGATAAAGGACTCCGAATTAGGGGTCAATTTCAAGCAATCTTTTACTTTTTTATGCACTCAGTTTCTTCGAAATTCTATTCTAAACATCAAGCCTAATCTGATCACTCCCCTCAAAAGTTTCGAAAAACGTAGTCCCGGTTTTTTTAGCACGTACTTCAAACGTCCCAAATTAGGGTTTCCGAATTAATGTTCGATTTGAAGCACTCCGTTTCTTCGAAATTCTATTCTAAATCATCAAGACTAATCATTGCCCAAAATTTTTTCGAAAAACGTCGACCGTGACCCAGTTTTCGAAGCACGAACATCAAACGTCCCAGATTAGGGTTTCTAAATTAGGGGTCGATTTGAAGCAGTCTTTTACTGTTCTAATCATTCTCCACAAAAGTTTCAAAAAACGTCGACCGTGACTCTATTTTTTTAGCACGTACTTCAAACGACCAAAATAAGGGTTTCCGAGTTAGGGGTCGATTTGAAGCAATCTTTTACTGTTTTATGCACTCCGTTTCTTCGACATTCTATAATAAATCATCAAGCCTTATCTAATAATTAACCACAAAATTTTCAAAAAACGTCGATCATGACTCGGTTTTTTTAGCACGTAGTTCAAACGTCCCGGATAATGGTCTCCGAATTAGGGGTCGATTTCAAGCAATCTTTTACTCTTTCATGCACTCAGTTTCTTCGAAATTCAATTCTAAACATCAAGCCTAATCTGATCATTCGCCACAAAAGTTTCAAAAAACGTCGACCATGACTCGGTTTTTTTAGCAAGTACTTCAAACGTCCAAAATTAGGCTTTCCGAATTAGGGTTCGATTTGAAGCACTCCGTTTCTTCGAAATTCTAGTCTAAATCATCAAGACCAATCTAATAATTCCCCACAAAACTTTTCGAAAACGTCGACCGCGACTCGGTTTTTTTAGCATGGACATCAAACGTCCCATATTAGGGTTTCCGAATTAGGGTTCGATTTGAAGCAATCTTTTACTGTTCAATCATTCCCAACAAAAGTTTCGAAAAACGTCGACCGTGACTCTATCTTTTAGGAACGTACTTCAAACGACCCAACTAAGGGTTTCCGAGTTAGGGGTCGATTTGAAGCAATCTTTTATTGTTTTATGCACTCCGTTTCTTCGACATTCTATTCTAAATCATCAAGCCTTATCTAATAATTTCCCACAAAAGTTTCGAAAAACATCGATCATGACTCGGTTTTTTTTAGCACGTAGTTCAAACGTCCCAGATAAAGGACTCCGAATTAGGGGTCAATTTCAAGCAATCTTTTACTTTTTTATGCACTCAGTTTCTTCGAAATTCTATTCTAAACATCAAGCCTAATCTGATCACTCCCCTCAAAAGTTTCGAAAAACGTAGTCCCGGTTTTTTTAGCACGTACTTCAAACGTCCCAAATTAGGGTTTCCGAATTAATGTTCGATTTGAAGCACTCCGTTTCTTCGAAATTCTATTCTAAATCATCAAGACTAATCATTGCCCAAAATTTTTTCGAAAAACGTCGACCGTGACCCAGTTTTCGAAGCACGAACATCAAACGTCCCAGATTAGGGTTTCTAAATTAGGGGTCGATTTGAAGCAGTCTTTTACTGTTCTAATCATTCTCCACAAAAGTTTCAAAAAACGTCGACCGTGACTCTATTTTTTTAGCACGTACTTCAAACGACCAAAATAAGGGTTTCCGAGTTAGGGGTCGATTTGAAGCAATCTTTTACTGTTTTATGCACTCCGTTTCTTCGACATTCTATAATAAATCATCAAGCCTTATCTAATAATTAACCACAAAATTTTCAAAAAACGTCGATCATGACTCGGTTTTTTTAGCACGTAGTTCAAACGTCCCGGATAATGGTCTCCGAATTAGGGGTCGATTTCAAGCAATCTTTTACTCTTTCATGCACTCAGTTTCTTCGAAATTCAATTCTAAACATCAAGCCTAATCTGATCATTCCCCACAAAAGTTTCAAAAAACGTCGACCATGACTCGGTTTTTTTAGCAAGTACTTCAAACGTCCAAAATTAGGCTTTCCGAATTAGGGTTCGATTTGAAGCACTCCGTTTCTTCGAAATTCTAGTCTAAATCATCAAGACCAATCTAATAATTCCCCACAAAACTTTTCGAAAACGTCGACCGCGACTCGGTTTTTTTAGCATGGACATCAAACGTCCCATATTAGGGTTTCCGAATTAGGGTTCGATTTGAAGCAATCTTTTACTGTTCAATCATTCCCAACAAAAGTTTCGAAAAACGTCGACCGTGACTCTATCTTTTAGGAACGTACTTCAAACGACCCAACTAAGGGTTTCCGAGTTAGGGGTCGATTTGAAGCAATCTTTTATTGTTTTATGCACTCCGTTTCTTCGACATTCTATTCTAAATCATCAAGCCTTATCTAATAATTTCCCACAAAAGTTTCGAAAAACATCGATCATGACTCGGTTTTTTTTAGCACGTAGTTCAAACGTCCCAGATAAAGGACTCCGAATTAGGGGTCAATTTCAAGCAATCTTTTACTTTTTTATGCACTCAGTTTCTTCGAAATTCTATTCTAAACATCAAGCCTAATCTGATCACTCCCCTCAAAAGTTTCGAAAAACGTAGTCCCGGTTTTTTTAGCACGTACTTCAAACGTCCCAAATTAGGGTTTCCGAATTAATGTTCGATTTGAAGCACTCCGTTTCTTCGAAATTCTATTCTAAATCATCAAGACTAATCATTGCCCAAAATTTTTTCGAAAAACGTCGACCGTGACCCAGTTTTCGAAGCACGAACATCAAACGTCCCAGATTAGGGTTTCTAAATTAGGGGTCGATTTGAAGCAGTCTTTTACTGTTCTAATCATTCTCCACAAAAGTTTCAAAAAACGTCGACCGTGACTCTATTTTTTTAGCACGTACTTCAAACGACCAAAATAAGGGTTTCCGAGTTAGGGGTCGATTTGAAGCAATCTTTTACTGTTTTATGCACTCCGTTTCTTCGACATTCTATAATAAATCATCAAGCCTTATCTAATAATTAACCACAAAATTTTCAAAAAACGTCGATCATGACTCGGTTTTTTTAGCACGTAGTTCAAACGTCCCAGATAATGGTCTCCGAATTAGGGGTCGATTTCAAGCAATCTTTTACTCTTTCATGCACTCAGTTTCTTCGAAATTCAATTCTAAACATCAAGCCTAATCTGATCATTCCCCACAAAAGTTTCAAAAAACGTCGACCATGACTCGGTTTTTTTAGCAAGTACTTCAAACGTCCAAAATTAGGCTTTCCGAATTAGGGTTCGATTTGAAGCACTCCGTTTCTTCGAAATTCTAGTCTAAATCATCAAGACCAATCTAATAATTCCCCACAAAACTTTTCGAAAACGTCGACCGCGACTCGGTTTTTTTAGCATGGACATCAAACGTCCCATATTAGGGTTTCCGAATTAGGGTTCGATTTGAAGCAATCTTTTACTGTTCAATCATTCCCAACAAAAGTTTCGAAAAACGTCGACCGTGACTCTATCTTTTAGGAACGTACTTCAAACGACCCAACTAAGGGTTTCCGAGTTAGGGGTCGATTTGAAGCAATCTTTTATTGTTTTATGCACTCCGTTTCTTCGACATTCTATTCTAAATCATCAAGCCTTATCTAATAATTTCCCACAAAAGTTTCGAAAAACATCGATCATGACTCGGTTTTTTTTAGCACGTAGTTCAAACGTCCCAGATAAAGGACTCCGAATTAGGGGTCAATTTCAAGCAATCTTTTACTTTTTTATGCACTCAGTTTCTTCGAAATTCTATTCTAAACATCAAGCCTAATCTGATCACTCCCCTCAAAAGTTTCGAAAAACGTAGTCCCGGTTTTTTTAGCACGTACTTCAAACGTCCCAAATTAGGGTTTCCGAATTAATGTTCGATTTGAAGCACTCCGTTTCTTCGAAATTCTATTCTAAATCATCAAGACTAATCATTGCCCAAAATTTTTTCGAAAAACGTCGACCGTGACCCAGTTTTCGAAGCACGAACATCAAACGTCCCAGATTAGGGTTTCTAAATTAGGGGTCGATTTGAAGCAGTCTTTTACTGTTCTAATCATTCTCCACAAAAGTTTCAAAAAACGTCGACCGTGACTCTATTTTTTTAGCACGTACTTCAAACGACCAAAATAAGGGTTTCCGAGTTAGGGGTCGATTTGAAGCAATCTTTTACTGTTTTATGCACTCCGTTTCTTCGACATTCTATAATAAATCATCAAGCCTTATCTAATAATTAACCACAAAATTTTCAAAAAACGTCGATCATGACTCGGTTTTTTTAGCACGTAGTTCAAACGTCCCAGATAATGGTCTCCGAATTAGGGGTCGATTTCAAGCAATCTTTTACTCTTTCATGCACTCAGTTTCTTCGAAATTCAATTCTAAACATCAAGCCTAATCTGATCATTCCCCACAAAAGTTTCAAAAAACGTCGACCATGACTCGGTTTTTTTAGCAAGTACTTCAAACGTCCAAAATTAGGCTTTCCGAATTAGGGTTCGATTTGAAGCACTCCGTTTCTTCGAAATTCTAGTCTAAATCATCAAGACCAATCTAATAATTCCCCACAAAACTTTTCGAAAACGTCGACCGCGACTCGGTTTTTTTAGCATGGACATCAAACGTCCCATATTAGGGTTTCCGAATTAGGGTTCGATTTGAAGCAATCTTTTACTGTTCAATCATTCCCAACAAAAGTTTCGAAAAACGTCGACCGTGACTCTATCTTTTAGGAACGTACTTCAAACGACCCAACTAAGGGTTTCCGAGTTAGGGGTCGATTTGAAGCAATCTTTTATTGTTTTATGCACTCCGTTTCTTCGACATTCTATTCTAAATCATCAAGCCTTATCTAATAATTTCCCACAAAAGTTTCGAAAAACATCGATCATGACTCGGTTTTTTTTAGCACGTAGTTCAAACGTCCCAGATAAAGGACTCCGAATTAGGGGTCAATTTCAAGCAATCTTTTACTTTTTTATGCACTCAGTTTCTTCGAAATTCTATTCTAAACATCAAGCCTAATCTGATCACTCCCCTCAAAAGTTTCGAAAAACGTAGTCCCGGTTTTTTTAGCACGTACTTCAAACGTCCCAAATTAGGGTTTCCGAATTAATGTTCGATTTGAAGCACTCCGTTTCTTCGAAATTCTATTCTAAATCATCAAGACTAATCATTGCCCAAAATTTTTTCGAAAAACGTCGACCGTGACCCAGTTTTCGAAGCACGAACATCAAACGTCCCAGATTAGGGTTTCTAAATTAGGGGTCGATTTGAAGCAGTCTTTTACTGTTCTAATCATTCTCCACAAAAGTTTCAAAAAACGTCGACCGTGACTCTATTTTTTTAGCACGTACTTCAAACGACCAAAATAAGGGTTTCCGAGTTAGGGGTCGATTTGAAGCAATCTTTTACTGTTTTATGCACTCCGTTTCTTCGACATTCTATAATAAATCATCAAGCCTTATCTAATAATTAACCACAAAATTTTCAAAAAACGTCGATCATGACTCGGTTTTTTTAGCACGTAGTTCAAACGTCCCGGATAATGGTCTCCGAATTAGGGGTCGATTTCAAGCAATCTTTTACTCTTTCATGCACTCAGTTTCTTCGAAATTCAATTCTAAACATCAAGCCTAATCTGATCATTCCCCACAAAAGTTTCAAAAAACGTCGACCATGACTCGGTTTTTTTAGCAAGTACTTCAAACGTCCAAAATTAGGCTTTCCGAATTAGGGTTCGATTTGAAGCACTCCGTTTCTTCGAAATTCTAGTCTAAATCATCAAGACCAATCTAATAATTCCCCACAAAACTTTTCGAAAACGTCGACCGCGACTCGGTTTTTTTAGCATGGACATCAAACGTCCCATATTAGGGTTTCCGAATTAGGGTTCGATTTGAAGCAATCTTTTACTGTTCAATCATTCCCAACAAAAGTTTCGAAAAACGTCGACCGTGACTCTATCTTTTAGGAACGTACTTCAAACGACCCAACTAAGGGTTTCCGAGTTAGGGGTCGATTTGAAGCAATCTTTTATTGTTTTATGCACTCCGTTTCTTCGACATTCTATTCTAAATCATCAAGCCTTATCTAATAATTTCCCACAAAAGTTTCGAAAAACATCGATCATGACTCGGTTTTTTTTAGCACGTAGTTCAAACGTCCCAGATAAAGGACTCCGAATTAGGGGTCAATTTCAAGCAATCTTTTACTTTTTTATGCACTCAGTTTCTTCGAAATTCTATTCTAAACATCAAGCCTAATCTGATCACTCCCCTCAAAAGTTTCGAAAAACGTAGTCCCGGTTTTTTTAGCACGTACTTCAAACGTCCCAAATTAGGGTTTCCGAATTAATGTTCGATTTGAAGCACTCCGTTTCTTCGAAATTCTATTCTAAATCATCAAGACTAATCATTGCCCAAAATTTTTTCGAAAAACGTCGACCGTGACCCAGTTTTCGAAGCACGAACATCAAACGTCCCAGATTAGGGTTTCTAAATTAGGGGTCGATTTGAAGCAGTCTTTTACTGTTCTAATCATTCTCCACAAAAGTTTCAAAAAACGTCGACCGTGACTCTATTTTTTTAGCACGTACTTCAAACGACCAAAATAAGGGTTTCCGAGTTAGGGGTCGATTTGAAGCAATCTTTTACTGTTTTATGCACTCCGTTTCTTCGACATTCTATAATAAATCATCAAGCCTTATCTAATAATTAACCACAAAATTTTCAAAAAACGTCGATCATGACTCGGTTTTTTTAGCACGTAGTTCAAACGTCCCAGATAATGGTCTCCGAATTAGGGGTCGATTTCAAGCAATCTTTTACTCTTTCATGCACTCAGTTTCTTCGAAATTCAATTCTAAACATCAAGCCTAATCTGATCATTCCCCACAAAAGTTTCAAAAAACGTCGACCATGACTCGGTTTTTTTAGCAAGTACTTCAAACGTCCAAAATTAGGCTTTCCGAATTAGGGTTCGATTTGAAGCACTCCGTTTCTTCGAAATTCTAGTCTAAATCATCAAGACCAATCTAATAATTCCCCACAAAACTTTTCGAAAACGTCGACCGCGACTCGGTTTTTTTAGCATGGACATCAAACGTCCCATATTAGGGTTTCTGAATTAGGGTTCGATTTGAAGCAATCTTTTACTGTTCAATCATTCCCAACAAAAGTTTCGAAAAACGTCGACCGTGACTCTATCTTTTAGGAACGTACTTCAAACGACCCAACTAAGGGTTTCCGAGTTAGGGGTCGATTTGAAGCAATCTTTTATTGTTTTATGCACTCCGTTTCTTCGACATTCTATTCTAAATCATCAAGCCTTATCTAATAATTTCCCACAAAAGTTTCGAAAAACATCGATCATGACTCGGTTTTTTTTAGCACGTAGTTCAAACGTCCCAGATAAAGGACTCCGAATTAGGGGTCAATTTCAAGCAATCTTTTACTTTTTTATGCACTCAGTTTCTTCGAAATTCTATTCTAAACATCAAGCCTAATCTGATCACTCCCCTCAAAAGTTTCGAAAAACGTAGTCCCGGTTTTTTTAGCACGTACTTCAAACGTCCCAAATTAGGGTTTCCGAATTAATGTTCGATTTGAAGCACTCCGTTTCTTCGAAATTCTATTCTAAATCATCAAGACTAATCATTGCCCAAAATTTTTTCGAAAAACGTCGACCGTGACCCAGTTTTCGAAGCACGAACATCAAACGTCCCAGATTAGGGTTTCTAAATTAGGGGTCGATTTGAAGCAGTCTTTTACTGTTCTAATCATTCTCCACAAAAGTTTCAAAAAACGTCGACCGTGACTCTATTTTTTTAGCACGTACTTCAAACGACCAAAATAAGGGTTTCCGAGTTAGGGGTCGATTTGAAGCAATCTTTTACTGTTTTATGCACTCCGTTTCTTCGACATTCTATAATAAATCATCAAGCCTTATCTAATAATTAACCACAAAATTTTCAAAAAACGTCGATCATGACTCGGTTTTTTTAGCACGTAGTTCAAACGTCCCAGATAATGGTCTCCGAATTAGGGGTCGATTTCAAGCAATCTTTTACTCTTTCATGCACTCAGTTTCTTCGAAATTCAATTCTAAACATCAAGCCTAATCTGATCATTCCCCACAAAAGTTTCAAAAAACGTCGACCATGACTCGGTTTTTTTAGCAAGTACTTCAAACGTCCAAAATTAGGCTTTCCGAATTAGGGTTCGATTTGAAGCACTCCGTTTCTTCGAAATTCTAGTCTAAATCATCAAGACCAATCTAATAATTCCCCACAAAACTTTTCGAAAACGTCGACCGCGACTCGGTTTTTTTAGCATGGACATCAAACGTCCCATATTAGGGTTTCTGAATTAGGGTTCGATTTGAAGCAATCTTTTACTGTTCAATCATTCCCAACAAAAGTTTCGAAAAACGTCGACCGTGACTCTATCTTTTAGGAACGTACTTCAAACGACCCAACTAAGGGTTTCCGAGTTAGGGGTCGATTTGAAGCAATCTTTTATTGTTTTATGCACTCCGTTTCTTCGACATTCTATTCTAAATCATCAAGCCTTATCTAATAATTTCCCACAAAAGTTTCGAAAAACATCGATCATGACTCGGTTTTTTTTAGCACGTAGTTCAAACGTCCCAGATAAAGGACTCCGAATTAGGGGTCAATTTCAAGCAATCTTTTACTTTTGTATGCACTCAGTTTCTTCGAAATTCTATTCTAAACATCAAGCCTAATCTGATCACTCCCCTCAAAAGTTTCGAAAAACGTAGTCCCGGTTTTTTTAGCACGTACTTCAAACGTCCCAAATTAGGGTTTCCGAATTAATGTTCGATTTGAAGCACTCCGTTTCTTCGAAATTCTATTCTAAATCATCAAGACTAATCATTGCCCAAAATTTTTTCGAAAAACGTCGACCGTGACCCAGTTTTCGAAGCACGAACATCAAACGTCCCAGATTAGGGTTTCTAAATTAGGGGTCGATTTGAAGCAGTCTTTTACTGTTCTAATCATTCTCCACAAAAGTTTCAAAAAACGTCGACCGTGACTCTATTTTTTTAGCACGTACTTCAAACGACCAAAATAAGGGTTTCCGAGTTAGGGGTCGATTTGAAGCAATCTTTTACTGTTTTATGCACTCCGTTTCTTCGACATTCTATAATAAATCATCAAGCCTTATCTAATAATTAACCACAAAATTTTCAAAAAACGTCGATCATGACTCGGTTTTTTTAGCACGTAGTTCAAACGTCCCAGATAATGGTCTCCGAATTAGGGGTCGATTTCAAGCAATCTTTTACTCTTTCATGCACTCAGTTTCTTCGAAATTCAATTCTAAACATCAAGCCTAATCTGATCATTCCCCACAAAAGTTTCAAAAAACGTCGACCATGACTCGGTTTTTTTAGCAAGTACTTCAAACGTCCAAAATTAGGCTTTCCGAATTAGGGTTCGATTTGAAGCACTCCGTTTCTTCGAAATTCTAGTCTAAATCATCAAGACCAATCTAATAATTCCCCACAAAACTTTTCGAAAACGTCGACCGCGACTCGGTTTTTTTAGCATGGACATCAAACGTCCCATATTAGGGTTTCCGAATTAGGGTTCGATTTGAAGCAATCTTTTACTGTTCAATCATTCCCAACAAAAGTTTCGAAAAACGTCGACCGTGACTCTATCTTTTAGGAACGTACTTCAAACGACCCAACTAAGGGTTTCCGAGTTAGGGGTCGATTTGAAGCAATCTTTTATTGTTTTATGCACTCCGTTTCTTCGACATTCTATTCTAAATCATCAAGCCTTATCTAATAATTTCCCACAAAAGTTTCGAAAAACATCGATCATGACTCGGTTTTTTTAGCACGTAGTTCAAACGTCCCAGATAAAGGACTCCGAATTAGGGGTCAATTTCAAGCAATCTTTTACTTTTTTATGCACTCAGTTTCTTCGAAATTCTATTCTAAACATCAAGCCTAATCAGATCACTCCCCTCAAAAGTTTCGAAAAACGTAGTCCCGGTTTTTTTAGAACGTACTTCAAACGTCCCAAATTAGGGTTTCCGAATTAATGTTCGATTTGAAGCACTCCGTTTCTTCGAAATTCTATTCTAAATCATCAAGACTAATCATTGCCCAAATTTTTTTCGAAAAACGTCGACCGTGACCCAGTTTTCGAAGCACGAACATCAAACGTCCCAGATTAGGGTTTCTAAATTATGGGTCGATTTGAAGCAGTCTTTTACTGTTCTAATCATTCTCCACAAAAGTTTCAAAAAACGTCGACCGTGACTCTATTTTTTTAGCACGTACTTCAAACGACCAAAATAAGGGTTTCCGAGTTAGGGGTCGATTTGAAGCAATCTTTTACTGTTTTATGCACTCCGTTTCTTCGACATTCTATAATAAATCATCAAGCCTTATCTAATAATTAACCACAAAATTTTCAAAAAACGTCGATCATGACTCGGTTTTTTTAGCACGTAGTTCAAACGTCCCAGATAATGGTCTCCGAATTAGGGGTCGATTTCAAGCAATCTTTTACTCTTTCATGCACTCAGTTTCTTCGAAATTCAATTCTAAACATCAAGCCTAATCTGATCATTCCCCACAAAAGTTTCAAAAAACGTCGACCATGACTCGGTTTTTTTAGCAAGTACTTCAAACGTCCAAAATTAGGCTTTCCGAATTAGGGTTCGATTTGAAGCACTCCGTTTCTTCGAAATTCTAGTCTAAATCATCAAGACCAATCTAATAATTCCCCACAAAACTTTTCGAAAACGTCGACCGCGACTCGGTTTTTTTAGCATGGACATCAAACGTCCCATATTAGGGTTTCCGAATTAGGGTTCGATTTGAAGCAATCTTTTACTGTTTAATCATTCCCGACAAAAGTTTCGAAAAACGTCGACCGTGACTCTATCTTTTTAGCACGTACTTCAAACGACCCAACTAAGGGTTTCCGAGTTAGGGGTCGATTTGAAGCAATCTTTTATTGTTTTATGCACTCCGTTTCTTCGACATTCTATTCTAAATCATCAAGCCTTATCTAATAATTTCCCACAAAAGTTTCGAAAAACATCGATCATGACTCGGTTTTTTTAGCACGTAGTTCAAACGTCCCAGATAAAGGACTCCGAATTAGGGGTCAATTTCAAGCAATCTTTTACTTTTTTATGCACTCAGTTTCTTCGAAATTCTATTCTAAACATCAAGCCTAATCTGATCACTCCCCTCAAAAGTTTCGAAAAACGTAGTCCCGGTTTTTTTAGAACGTACTTCAAACGTCCCAGATTAGGGTTTCCGAATTAATGTTCGATTTGAAGCACTCCGTTTCTTCGAAATTCTATTCTAAATCATCAAGACTAATCATTGCGCACAAAATTTTCGAAAAACGTCGACCGTGACTCGGTTTTCGAAGCACGATAATCAAACGCCCCAGATTAGGGTTTCTGAATTAGGGGTCGATTTGAAGCAGTCTTTTACTATTCTAATCATTCTCCATAAATGTTTCGAAAAACGTCGACCGTGACTCTATTTTTTTAGCACGTACTTCAAACGACCCAAATAAGGGTTTCCGAGTTAGGGGTCGATTTGAAGCAATCTTTTACTGTTTTATGCACTCCGTTTCTTCGACATTCTATAATAAATCATCAAGCCTTATCTAATAATTAACCACAAAATTTTCAAAAATAGTCGATCATGACTCGGTTTTTTTAGCACGTAGTTCAAACGTCCCAGATAATGGTCTCCGAATTAGGGGTCGATTTCAAGCAATCTTTTACTCTTTCATGCACTCAGTTTCTTCGAAATTCAATTCTAAACATCAAGCCTAATCTGATCATTCCCCACAAAAGTTTTGAAAAACGTCGACCGCAACTCGGTTTTTTTAACACGTACTTCGAACGTCCCAAATTAAGGTTTCCGAATTAATGTTCGATTTGAAGCACTCCGTTTCTTCGAAATTTTATTCTAAATCATCAAGACTAATTTAATAATTCCCCACAAAACTTTTCGAAAACGTCGACCGCGACTCGGTTTTTTTAGCATGGACATCAAACGTCCCAGATTAGGGTTTCCGAATTAATGTTCGATTTGAAGCACTCCGTTTCTTCGAAATTTTATTCTAAATCATCAAGACTAATCTAATAATTCCCCACAAAACTTTTCGAAAACGTCGACCGTGACTCGGTTTTTTTAGCATGGACATCAAACGTCCCAGATTAGGGTTTTCGAATTAATGTTCGATTTGAAGCACTCCGTTTCTTCGTAATTCTATTCTAAATCATCAAGACTAATCATTGCGCACAAAATTTTCGAAAAACGTCGACCGTGACTCGGTTTTCGAAGCACGAACATCAAACGTCCCAGATCAGGGTTTCTGAATTAGGGGTCGATTTGAAGCAATCTTTTACTATTCTAATCATTCTCAACAAATGTTTCGAAAAACGTCGACCGTGACTCTATTTTTTTAGCACGTACTTCAAACGACCCAAATAAGGGTTTCCGAGTTAGGGGCGATTTGAAGCAATCTTTTACTGTTTTATGCACTTCGTTTCTTCGACATTCTATTCTAAATCATCAAGCCTTATCTAATAATTTCCCACAAAAGTTTCGAAAAACGTCGATCATGACTCGGTTTTTTTAGCACGTAGTTCAAACGTCCCAGATAAAGGTCTCCGAATTAGGGGTCGATTTAAAGAAATCTTTTACTCTTTCATGCACTCAGTTTCTTCGAAATTCAATTCTAAACATCAAGCCTAATCTGATCATTCCCCACAAAAGTTTCAAAAAACGTCGACCATGACTCGGTTTTTTTAGAAAGTACTTCAAACGTCCAAAATTAGGCTTTCCGAATTAGGGTTCGATTTGAAGCACTCCGTTTCTTCGAAATTCTATTCTAAATCATCAAGACTAATCTAATAATTCCCCACAATACTTTTCGAAAACGTCGACCGCGACTCGGTTTTTTTAGCATGGACATCAAACGTCCCAGATTAGGGTTTCCGAATTAATGTTCGATTTGAAGCACTCCGTTTCTTCGAAATTTTATTCTAAATCATCAAGACTAATTTAATAATTCCCCACAAAACTTTTCGAAAACGTCGACCGCGACTCGGTTTTTTATCATGGACATCAAACGTCCCAGATTAGGGTTTCCGAATTAATGTTCGATTTGAAGCACTCCGTTTCTTCGAAATTCTATTCTAAATCATCAAGACTAATCATTGCGCACAAAATTTTCGAAAAACGTCGACCGTGACTCGGTTTTCGAAGCACGAACATCAAACGTCCCAGATTAGGGTTTCTGAATTAGGGGTCGATTTGAAGCAGTCTTTTACTGTTCTAATCATTCTCCACAAATGTTTCGAAAAACGTCGACCGTGACTCTATTTTTTTAGCACGTACTTCAAACGACCCAAATAAGGGTTTCCGAGTTAGGGGTCGATTTGAAGCAATCTTTTACTGTTTTATGCACTCCGTTTCTTCGACATTCTATTCTAAATCATCAAGCCTTATCTAATAATTTCCCACAAAAGTTTCGAAAAACGTCGATCATGACTCGGTTTTTTTAGCACGTAGTTCAAACGTCCCAGATAAAGGTCTCCGAAGTAGGGGTCGATTTCAAGCAATCTTGTACTCTTTCATGCACTCAGTTTCTTCGAAATTCAATTCTAAACATCAAGCCTAATCTGATCATTCCCCACAAAAGTTTCGAAAAACGTCGACCATGACTCGGTTTTTTTAGCACGAACTTCAAACGTCCAAAATTAGGCTTTCCGAATTAGGGTTCGATTTGAAGCACTCCGTTTCTTCGAAATTCTATTCTAAATCATCAAGACTAATCTAATAATTCCCCACAAAACTTTTCGAAAACGTCGACCGCGACTCGGTTTTTTTAGCATGGACATCAAACGTCCCAGATTAGGGTTTCCGAATTAATGTTCGATTTGAAGCACTCCGTTTCTTCGAAATTCTATTCTAAATCATCAAGACTAATCGTTGCGCACAAAATTTTCGAAAAACGTCGACCGTGACTCGGTTTTCGAAGCACGAACATCAAACGTCCCAGATTAGGGTTTCTGAATTAGGGGTCGATTTGAAGCAGTCTTTTACTGTTCTAATCATTCCCCCAAAAGTTTCAAAAAACGTCGACCGTGACTCTATTTTTTTAGCACGTACTTCAAACGACCCGAATAAGGGTTTCCGAGTTAGGGGTCGATTTGAAGCAATCTTTTACATTTTTATGCAGTCCATTTCTTCGACATTCTATTCTAAATCATCAAGCCTTATCTAATAATTTCCCAAAAAAGTTTCGAAAAACGTCGATCATGACTCGGTTTTTTTAGCACGTAGTTCAAACGTCCCAGATAAAGGTCTCTGAATTAGGGGTCGATTTCAAGCAATCTTTTACTCTTTCATGCACTCAGTTTCTTCGAAATTCAATTCTAAACATCAAGCCTAATCTGATCATTCCCCACAAAAGTTTCAAAAAACGTCAACCATGACTCGGTTTTTTTAGCAAGTACTTCAAACGTACAAAATTAGGCTTTCCGAATTAGGGTTCGATTTGAAGCACTCCGTTTCTTCGAAATTCTATTCTAAATCATCAAGACTAATCTAATAATTCCCCACAAAACTTTTCGAAAACGTCGACCGCGACACGGTTTTTTTAGCATGGACATCAAACGTCCCAGATTAGGGTTTCCGAATTAATGTTCGATTTGAAGCACTCCGTTTCTTCGAAATTCTATTCTAAATCATCAAGACTAATCATTGCGCACAAAATTTTCGAAAAACGTCGACCGTGACTCGGTTTTCGAAGCACGAACATCAAACGTCCCAGATTAGGGTTTCTGAATTAGGGGTCGATTTGAAGCAGTCTTTTACTGTTCTAATCATTCCCCACAAAAGTTTCAAAAAACGTCGACCGTGACTCTATTTTTTTAGCACGTACTTCAAACGACCCGAATAAGGGTTTTCGAGTTAGGGGCCGATTTGAAGCAATCTTTTACATTTTTATGCAGTCCATTTCTTCGACATTCTATTCTAAATCATCAAGCCTTATCTAATAATTTACCAAAAAAGTTTCGAAAAACGTCGATCATGACTCGGTTTTTTTAGCACGTAGTTCAAACGTCCCAGATAAAGGTCTTCGAATTAGGGGTCGATTTCAAGCAATCTTTTACTCTTTCATGCACTCAGTTTCTTCGAAATTCAATTCTAAACATCAAGCCTAATCTGATCATTCCCCACAAAAGTTTCAAAAAACGTCAACCATGACTCGGTTTTTTTAGCAAGTACTTCAAACGTCCAAAATTAGGCTTTCCGAATTAGGGTTCGATTTGAAGCACTCCGTTTCTTCGAAATTCTATTCTAAATCATCAAGACTAATCTAATAATTCCCCACAAAACTTTTCGAAAACGTCGACCGCGACTCGGTTTTTTTAGCATGGACATCAAACGTCCCATATTAGGGTTTGCGAATTAGGGTTTGATTTGAAGCACTCCGTTTCTTCGAAATTTTATTCTAAATCATCAAGACTAATTTAATAATTCCCCACAAAACTTTTCGATAACGTCAACCGCGACTCGGTTTTTTAGCATGGACATCAAACGTCCCAGATTAGGGTTTCCGAATTAATGTTCGATTTGAAGCACTCCGTTTCTTCGAAATTCTATTCTAAATCATCAAGACTAATCATTGCGCACAAAATTTTCGAAAAACGTCGACCGTGACTCGGTTTTCGAAGCACGATAATCAAACGCCCCAGATTAGGGTTTCTGAATTAGGGGTCGATTTGAAGCAGTCTTTTACTATTCTAATCATTCTCCATAAATGTTTCGAAAAACGTCGACCGTGACTCTATTTTTTTAGCACGTACTTCAAACGACCCAAATAAGGGTTTCCGAGTTAGGGGTCGATTTGAAGCAATCTTTTACTGTTTTATGCACTCCGTTTCTTCGACATTGTATTCTAAATCATCAAGCCTTATCTAATAATTTCCCACAAAAGTTTCGAAAAACGTCGATCATGACTCGTTTTTTTAGCACGTAGTTCAAACGTCCCAGATAAAGGTCTCCAAATTAGGGGTCGATTTCAAGCAATCTTTTACTCTTTCATGCACTCAGTTTCTTTGAAATTCAATTCTAAACATCAAGCCTAATCTGATCATTCCCCACAAAAGTTTCAAAAAACGTCGACCATGACTCGGTTTTTTTAGCAAGTACTTCAAACGTCCAAAATTAGGCTTTCCGAATTAGGGTTCGATTTGAAGCACTCCGTTTCTTCGAAATTCTATTCTAAATCATCAAGACTAATCTAATAATTCCCCCACAAAACTTTTTGAAAACGTCGACCGCGACTCGGTTTTTTTAGCATGGACATCAAACGTCCCATATTAGGGTTTGCGAATTAGGGTTTGATTTGAAGCACTCCGTTTCTTCGAAATTTTATTCTAAATCATCAAGACTAATTTAATAATTCCCCACAAAACTTTTCGATAACGTCGACCGCGACTCGGTTTTTTAGCATGGACATCAAACGTCCCAGATTAGGGTTTCCGAATTAATGTTCGATTTGAAGCACTCCGTTTCTTCGAAATTCTATTCTAAATCATCAAGACTAATCATTGCGCACAAAATTTTCGAAAAACGTCGACCGTGACTCGGTTTTCGAAGCACGATAATCAAACGTCCCAGATTAGGGTTTCTGAATTAGGGGTCGATTTGAAGCAGTCTTTTACTATTCTAATCATTCTCCACAAATGTTTCGAAAAACGTCGACCGTGACTCTATTTTTTTAGCACGTACTTCAAACGACCCAAATAAGGGTTTCCGAGTTAGGGGTCGATTTGAAGCAATCTTTTACTGTTTTATGCACTCCGTTTCTTCGACATTGTATTCTAAATCATCAAGCCTTATCTAATAATTTCCCACAAAAGTTTCGAAAAACGTCGATCATGACTCGGTTTTTTTAGCACGTAGTTCAAACGTCCCAGATAAAGGTCTCTGAATTAGGGGTCGATTTAAAGAAATCTTTTACTCTTTCATGCACTCAGTTTCTTCGAAATTCAATTCTAAACATCAAGCCTAATCTGATCATTCCCCACAAAAGTTTCAAAAAACGTCGACCATGACTCGGTTTTTTTAGCAAGTACTTCAAACATCCAAAATTAGGCTTTCCGAATTAGGGTTCGATTTGAAGCACTCCGTTTCTTCGAAATTCTATTCTAAATCATCAAGACTAATCTAATAATTCCCCACAAAACTTTTCGAAAACGTCTACCGCGACTCGGTTTTTTTAGCATGGACATCAAACGTCCCAGATTAGGGTTTCCGAATTAATGTTCGATTTGAAGCACTCCGTTTCTTCGAAATTCTATTCTAAATCATCAAGACTAATTATTGCGCACAAAATTTTCGAAAAACGTCGACCGTGACTCGGTTTTCGAAGCACGAACATCAAACGTCCCAGATTAGGGTTTCTGAATTAGGGGTCGATTTGAAGCAGTCTTTTACTGTTCTAATCATTCCCCACAAAAGTTTCAAAAAACGTCGACCGTGACTCTATTTTTTTAGCACGTACTTCAAACGACCCGAATAAGGGTTTCCGAGTTAGGGGTCGATTTGAAGCAATCTTTTACATTTTTATGCTGTCCATTTCTTCGACATTCTATTCTAAATCATCAAGCCTTCTCTAATAATTTCCCACAAAAGTTTCGAAAAACGTCGATCATGACTCGGTTTTTTTAGCACGTAGTTCAAACGTCCCAGATAAAGGTCTCCGAATTAGGGGTCGATTTCAAGCAATCCTTTACTCTTTCATGCACTCAGTTTCTTCGAAATTCAATTCTAAACATCAAGCCTAATCTGATCATTCCCCACAAAAGTTTCGAAAAACGTCGGCCATGACTCAGTTTTTTTAGCAAGTACTTCAAACTTCCAAAATTAGAGTTTCCGAATTAGGGTTCCATTTGAAGCACTCCGTTTCTTCGAAATTCTATTCTAAATCATCAAGACTAATCTAATAATAACCCACAAAACTTTTCGAAAACGTCGACCGCGACTCGGTTTTTTTAGCATGGACATCAAACGTCCCAGATTAGGGTTTCCGAATTAATGTTCGATTTGAAGCACTCCGTTTCTTCGAAATTTTATTCTAAATCATCAAGACTAATTTAATAATTCCCCACAAAACTTTTCGAAAACGTCGACCGCGACTCGGTTTTTTAGCATGGACATCAAACGTCCCAGATTAGGGTTTATGAATTAATGTTCGATTTGAAGCACTCCGTTTCTTTGAAATTCTATTCTAAATCATCAAGACTAATCATTGCGCACAAAATTTTCGAAAAACGTCGACCGTGACTCGGTTTTCGAAGCACGATAATCAAACGCCCCAGATTAGGGTTTCTGAATTAGGGGTCGATTTGAAGCAGTCTTTTACTATTCTAATCATTCTCCATAAATGTTTCGAAAAACGTCGACCGTGACTCTATTTTTTTAGCACGTACTTCAAACGACCCAAATAAGGGTTTCCGAGTTAGGGGTCGATTTGAAGCAATCTTTTACTGTTTTATGCACTCCGTTTCTTCGACATTGTATTCTAAATCATCAAGCCTTATCTAATAATTTCCCACAAAAGTTTCGAAAAACGTCGATCATGACTCGTTTTTTTAGCACGTAGTTCAAACGTCCCAGATAAAGGTCTCCAAATTAGGGGTCGATTTCAAGCAATCTTTTACTCTTTCATGCACTCAGTTTCTTTGAAATTCAATTCTAAACATCAAGCCTAATCTGATCATTCCCCACAAAAGTTTCAAAAAACGTCGACCATGACTCGGTTTTTTTAGCAAGTACTTCAAACGTCCAAAATTAGGCTTTCCGAATTAGGGTTCGATTTGAAGCACTCCGTTTCTTCGAAATTCTATTCTAAATCATCAAGACTAATCTAATAATTCCCCCACAAAACTTTTTGAAAACGTCGACCGCGACTCGGTTTTTTTAGCATGGACATCAAACATCCCATATTAGGGTTTCCGAATTAGGGTTCGATTTGAAGCAATCTTTTACTGTTCTAATCATTCCCAACAAAAGTTTCGAAAAACGTCGACCGTGACTCTATCTTTTTATCACGTACTTCAAACGACCCAACTAAGGGTTTCCGAGTTAGGGGTCGATTTGAAGCAATCTTTTATTGTTTTATGCACTCCGTTTCTTCGACATTCTATTCTAAATCATCAAGCCTTATCTAATAATTTCCCACAAAAGTTTCAAAAAACATCGATCATGACTCGGTTTTTTTAGCACGTAGTTCAAACGTCCCAGATAAAGGTCTCCGAATTAGTGGTCAATTTCAAGCAATCTTTTACTCTTTTATGCACTCAGTTTCTTCGAAATTCTATTCTAAACATCAAGCCTAATCTGATCACTCCCCTCAAAAGTATCGAAAAACATAGTCCATGACTCGGTTTTTTTAGCACGTACTTCAAACGTCCCAAATTAGGGTTTCCGAATTAATGTTCGATTTGAAGCACACCGTTTCTTCGAAATTCTATTCTAAATCATCAAGACTAATTTAATAATTCCCCACAAAACTTTTCGAAAACGTCGACCGGGACTCGGTTTTTTTAGCATCGACATCAAACGTCCCAGATTAGGGTTTCCGAATTAATGTTCGATTTGAAGCACTCCATTTCTTCGAAATTCTATTCTAAATCATCAAGACTAATCATTGCGCACAAAATTTTCGAAAAACGTCAACTGTGACTCGGTTTTCGAAGCACGAACATCAAACGTCCCAGATTAGGGTTTCTGAATTAGGGGTCAATTTGAAGCAGTCTTTTACTGTTCTACTCATTCCCCACAAAAGTTTCAAAAAACGTCGACCATGACTCTATTTTTTTAGCATGTACTTCAAACGACCCAAATAAGGGTTTCCGAGTTAGGGGTCGATTTGAAGCAATCTTTTACTATTTTATGCACTCCGTTTCTTCGACATTCTATTCTAAATCATCAAGCCTTATCTAATAATTTCCCACAAAAGTTTCGAAAAACGTCGATCATGACTCGATTTTTTTAGCACGTAGTTCAAACGTCCCAGATAAAGGTCTCCGAATCAGGGGTCGATTTCAAGCAATCTTTTACTCTTTCATGCACTCAGTTTCTTCGAAATTCAATTCTAAACATCATGCCTAATCTGATCATTCCCCACAAAAGTTTCGAAAAACGTCGACCATGACTCGGTTTTTTTAGCACGAACTTCAAACGTCCAAAATTAGGCTTTCCGAATTAGGGTTCGATTTGAAGCACTCCGTTTCATCGAAATTCTATTCTAAATCATCAAGACTAATCTAATAATTCCCAACAAAACTTTTTGAAAACGTCGACCGCGACTCGGTTTTTTTAGCATGGACATCAAACGTCCCAGATTAGGGTTTCCGAATTAATGTTCGATTTGAAGCACTCCGTTTCTTCGAAATTCTATTCTAAATCATCAAGACTAATCATTGGGCACAAAATTTTTGAAAAACGTCGACCGTGACTCGGTTTTCGAAGCACGAACATCAAACGTCCCAGATTAGGGTTTCTGAATTAGGGGTCGATTTGAAGCAGTCTTTTACTACTCTAATCATTCTCCACAAATGTTTCGAAAAACGTCGACTGTGAGTCTATTTTTTTAGCACGTACTTCAAACGACACAAATAAGGGTTTCCGAGTTAGGGGTCGATTTGAAGCAATCTTTTACTGTTTTATGCACTCCGTTTCTTCGACATTCTATTCTAAATCATCAAGCCTTATCTAATAATTTCCCACAAAAGTTTCGAAAAACGCATGACTCGGTTTTTTTAGCACGTAGTTCAAACGTCCCAGATAAAGGTCTCCGAATTAGGGGTCGATTTCAAGCAATTTTGTACTCTTTCATGCACTCAGTTTCTTCGAAATTCAATTCTAAACATCAAGCCTAATCTGATCATTCCCCACAAAAGTTTCAAAAAACGTCGACCATGACTCGATTTTTTTAGCAAGTACTTCAAACGTCCAAAATTAGGCTTTCCGAATTAGGGTTCGATTTGAAGCACTCCGTGTCTTCGAAATTCTATTCTAAATCATGAAGACTAATCTAATAATTCCCAACAAAACTTTTCGAAAACGTCGACCGCGACTCGGTTTTTTTAGCATGGACATCAAACGTCCCATATTAGGGTTTCCGAATTAGGGTTCGATTTGAAGCAATCTTTTACAGTTCTAATCATTCCCAACAAAAGTTTCCAAAAACGTCGACCGTGACTCTATCTTTTTATCACGTACTTCAAACGACCCAACTAAGGGTTTCCGAGTTAGGGGTCGATTTGAAGCAATCTTTTATTGTTTTATGCACTCCGTTTCTTCGACATTCTATTCTAAATCATCAAGCCTTATCTACTAATTTCCCACAAAAGTTTCGAAAAACATCGATCATGACTCGGTTTTTTTAGCACGTAGTTCAAACGTCCCAGATAAAGATCTCCGAATTAGGGTTCCATTTCAAGCAATCTTTTACTCTTTTATGCACTAAGTTTCTTCGAAATTCAATTCTAAACATCAAGCCTAATCTATCATTCCCCACAAAAGTTTCGAAACCATGACTCGGTTTTCTGCACGTACTTCAAACGTCCAAAATTAGGGTTTTCGAACTAGGGTTCGATTTGAAGCACTCCATTTCTTCGAAATTCTATTCTAAATCATCAAGACTAATCTAATAATTCCCCACAAAACTTTTTGAAAACGTCGACCGCGACTCGGTTTTTTTAGCATGGACATCAAACGTCCGAGATTAGGGTTTTCGAATTAGGGTTCGATTTGAAGCACTCCGTTTCTTCGAAATTTTATTCTAAATCATCAAGACTAATCATTGCCCACAAAATTCTCGAAAAACGTTGAACGTGACTCGATTTTCGAGGCATGGACATCAAACGTCCCAGATTAAAGTTTCTGAATTAGGGGTCGATTTGAAGCAGTCTTTTACTGTTCTAATCATTCCCCACAAAAGTTTCGAAAAACGTCGATTGTGACACTATTTTTTTAGCATGTACTTCAAACGACCCAAATAAGGGTTTCCGAGTTAGGGGTCGATTTGAAGGAATCTTTTACTGTTTTATGCCCTCCGTTTCTTCGACATTCTATTCTAAATCATCAAGCCTTATCTAATAATTTCCCACAAATGTTTTGAAAAACGTCGATCATCGGTTTTTTTAGCATGTAGTTCAAACGTCCCAGATAAAGGTCTCCGAATTAGGGGTCGATTTCAAGCAATCTTTTACTCTTTTATGCACTCAGTTTCTTCGAAATTCAATTCTAAACATCAAGCCTAATCTGAACATTCCCCACATAAGTTTCGAAAAACGTCGACCATGACGGTTTTTTTAGCAAGTACTTCAAACGTCAAAAATTAAGGTTTCCGAATTAGGGTTCGATTTGAAGCACTCCGTTTCTTCGAAATTCTATTCTAAGTCATCAAGACTAATCTAATAATTCCCCACAAAACTTTTCGAAAACGTTGACCGCGACTCGGTTTTTTTAGCATGGACATCAAACGTCCTAGATTAGGGTTTTCGAATTGATGTTCGATTTGAAGCACTCCAGTTCTTCGAAATTCTATTCTAAATCATCAAGCCTAATCATTGCCCACAAAATTTTCGAAAAACGTCGACCGTGACTCGGTTTTCGAAGCACGGACATCAAACGTCCCATTTTAGGGTTTCTGAATTAGGGGTCAATTTGAAGCAGTCTTTTACTGTTCTAATCATTCTCCACAAAAGTTTCGAAAAACGTCGACCGTGACTCTATTTTTTTAGCACGTACTTCAAACGACCCAAATAAGGGTTTCCGAGTAAGGGGTCGATTTGAAGCAATCTTTTACTGTTTCATGCACTCCGTTTCTTCGACATTGTATTCTAAATCATCAAGCCTTATCTAATAATTTCCTACAAAAGTTTCGAAAATTGTCTATCATGACTCGGTTTTTTTAGCACGTAGTTCAAACGTCCCAGATAAAGGTCTCCGGATTAGGGGTCGATTTCAAGCAATCTTTTACTCTTTTATGCACTCAGTTTCTTCGAAATTCTCTTCTAAACATCAAGCCTAATCTGATCATTCCCCAAAAAAGTTTCGAACAACGTCGACCATGATCGGTTTTTTTAGCAAGTACTTCAAACGTCCAAAATTAGGCTTTCCGAATTAGGGTTCGATTTGAAGCACTCCGTTTCATCGAAATTCTATTCTAAATCATCAAGACTAATCTATTAATTCCCCACAAAACATTTTGAAAACGTCGACCGCGACTCAGTTTTTTTAGCATGGACATCAAACGTCCGAGATTAGGGTTTTCGAATTAGGGTTCGATTTGAAGCACTCCGTTTCTTCCAAATTCTATTTTAAATCATCAAGACTAATCATTGCCCACAAAATTTTCGAAAAACTTCGACCGTGACTCGGTTTTTGAAACACGGACATCAAACGTCGCAGATTGGGGTTTCTGAATTTGGGGTCGATTTGAAGCAGTCTTTTACTGTTCTAATCATTCCCCAAAAAAGTTTCGAAAAACGTCGACTGTGACTCTATTTTTTTAGCATGTACTTCAAACGAACAAAATAAGGGTTAACGAGTTAGGGGTCGATTTGAAGCACTCAGTTTCTTCGAAATTCTATTCTAAATCATCAAGACTAATCTAATAATTCCCCACAAAAATTTTAGAAAACGTCGACCGCAATCAGTTATTTTAGCAAGGACATCAAACGTCCCAGATTAGGGTTCGATTTGAAGCAATCTTTTACTGTTCTAATCATTCCCAACAAAAGTTTCGAAAAACGTCGACCGTGACTCTATCTTTTTACCACGTACTTCAAACGACCCAAATAATGGTTTCCGAGTTAGGGGTCGATTTGAAGCAATCTTTTATTGTTTTATGCATTCCGTTTCTTCGACATTCTATTCTAAATCATCAAGCCTTATCTAATAATTAACCACAAAAGTTTCGAAAAACGTCGATCATGACTCGGTTTTTTTAGCACGTAGTTCAAACGTCTCAGATAAAGGTCTCAGAATTAGGGGTCCATTTCAAGCAATCTTTTACTCTTTTATGCACTCAGTTTCTTCGAAATTCTATTCTAAACATCAAGCCTAAATAAAACATCGACCGTGACTTTCTTTTTTAGCACGTAATTCAAACTACCCAAATAAGGGTTTCCAAGTTTTGGGTCGATTTGAAGTAATCTTTTACTGTTTTATGCACTCCGTTTCTTCGACATTCTATTCTAAATCATCAAGCATTATCTAATAATTTCCCACAAAAGTTTCGAAAAACGTCGATCATGACTCTATTTTTTTAGCACGTAGTTCAAACGTCCTAGATAAAGGTCTCCGAATTAGGGGTCCATTTCAAGCAATCTTTTACTCTTTTATGCACTCAGTTTCTTCGAAATTCAATTCTAAACATCAAGCCTAATCTGATCATTCCCGACAAAAGTTTCAAAAAACGTTGATCATGACTCGGTTTTTTTAGCACGTAGTTCAAACGTCCCAAATTAGGGTTTCCGAATTAATGTTCGATTTGAAGCACTCCGTATCTTCGAAATTCTATTCTAAACCATTAAGACTAATCTAATAATTCCCCACTAAACTTTTCGAAAACGTCGACCGCGACTCGGTTTTTTTATCCTGGACATCAAACGTCCCAGATTAGGGTTTCCGAATTAATGTTCCATTTGAAGCACTCTGTTTCTTCGAAATTCTATTCTAAATCATCAAGACTAATCATTGCCCACATAATTTTTGAAAAACGTCGACCGTGACTCGATTTTTGAAACACGGACATCAAACGTCCCAGATTAGGGTTTCTGAATTAGGGGTCGATTTGAAGCAGTGTTTTACTATTCTAATCATTCTCCACAAAAGTTTCGAAAAACGTCGACCGTGACTCTTTTTTTTTACAACGTACTTCAAACGACCCAAATAAGGGTTTCCGAGTTAGGGGTCGATTTGAAGCAATCTTTTACTGTTTTATGCACTCCGATTCTTCGACATTCTATTCTAAATCATGAAGCCTTATCTAATAATTTCCCACAAAAGTTTCAAAAAACGTCGATCATGACTCGGTTTTTTTAGCACGTAGTTCAAACGTCCCAGATAATGGTCTCCGAATTAGGGGTCGATTTCAAGCAATCTTTTACTCTTTCATGCACTCAGTTTCTTCGAAATTCAATTCTAAACATCAAGCCTAATCTGATCATTCCCCACAAAAGTTTAGAAAAACTTCGACCATGACTCGGTTTTTTTAGCAAGTACTACAAACGTCCAAAATTAGGCTTTCCGAATTAGGGTTCGATTTGAAGCACTCCGTTTCTTCGAAATTCTATTCTAAATCATCAAGACTAATCTAATAATTCCCAACAAAACTTTTCTAAAACGTCCCAGAATAAGGTTTCCGAATTAATGTTCGATTTGAAGCAATCTTTTACTGTTCTAATCAATCCCAACAAAAGTTTCGAAAAACGTCGACCGTGACTCTATCTTTTTAGCACGTACTTCAAACGACCCAACTAAGGGTTTCCGAGTTAGGGGTCGATTTGAAGCAATATTTTGTTGTTTTATGCACTCCGTTTCTTCGACATTCTATTCTAAATCATCAAGCCTTATCTAATAATTTCACACAAAAGTTTCGAAAAACATCGATCATGACTCGGTTTTTTTAGCACGTAGTTCAAACGTCCCAGATAAAGGTCTCCGAATTAGGGGTC
This sequence comes from Cucurbita pepo subsp. pepo, assembly GCF_057944985.1. NCBI lineage: Eukaryota > Viridiplantae > Streptophyta > Magnoliopsida > Cucurbitales > Cucurbitaceae > Cucurbita > Cucurbita pepo. The sequence goes on from NC_141810.1 coordinate 4,984,858, forward strand.
AATTTCAAGCAATCTTTTACTCTTTTATGCACTCAGTTTCTTCGAAATTCTATTCTAAACATCAAGCCTAATCTGATCACTCCCCTCAAAAGTTTCGAAAAACATAGACCATGACTCGGTTTTTTTAGCACGTACTTCAAACGTCCCAAATTAGGGTTTCCGAATTAATGTTCGATTTGAAGCACTCCGTTTCTTCGAAATTCAAGAATAATCTAATAATTCCCCACAAAACTTTTAGAAAACGTCGACCGCGACTCGTATTTTTAGCATGGACATCAAATGTCCCAGATTAGGGTTCGATTTGAAGCACTCCGTTTTTTTGAAATTCTATTCTAAATCGTCAAGTCTAATCATTGCCCACAAAATTTTCGAAAAACGTCGACTGTGACTCGGTTTTATGCACTCAGTTTCTTCGAAATTCAATTCTAAACATCAAGCCTAATCTATCATTCCCCACAAAAGTTTCAAAAACCGTCGACCATGACTCGGTTTTTTTAGCAAGTACTTCAAACGTCCAAAATTAGGGTTTCCGAATTAGGGTTCGATTTGAAGCACTCCATTTCTTCGAAATTCTATTCTAAATCATCAAGACTAATCTAATAATTCCCCACAAAACTTTTTGAAAACGTCAACCGCGACTCGGTTTTTTTAGCATGGAAATCAAACGTCTGAGATTAGGGTTTCCGAATTAATGTCCGATTTGAAGCACTCCGTTTCTTCGAAATTCTATTCTAAATCATCAAGACTAATCATTGCGCACAAAATTTTCGAAAAACGTCGACTGTGACTCGGTTTTCGAAGCACGAACATCAAACGTCCCAGATTAGGGTTTCTGAATTAGGGGTCAATTTGAAGCAGTCTTTTACTGTTCTACTCATTCCCCACAAAAGTTTCAAAAAACATCGACCATGACTCTATTTTTTTAGCATGTACTTCAAACGACCCAAATAAGGGTTTCCGAGTTAGGGGTCGATTTGAAGAAATCTTTTACTGTTTTATGCACTCCGTTTTTTCGACATTCTATTCTAAATCATCAAGCCTTATCTAATAATTTCCCACAAAAGTTTCGAAAAACGTCGATCATGACTCGATTTTTTTATCACGTAGTTCAAACGTCCCAGATAATGGTCTCCGAATTAGGGGTCGATTTCAAGAAATATTTTACTCTTTTATGCACTCAGTTTCTTCGAAATTCAATTCTAAACATCAAGCCTAATCTGATCATTCCCCACAAAAGTTTCGAAAAACGTCGACCATGACTCGGTTTTAATAGCAAGTACTTCAAACGTCCAAAATTAGGGTTTCTGAATTAGGGTTCGATTTGAAGAACTCCGTTTCTTCGAAATTCTATTCTAAATCATTAAGACTAATCATTGCCCACAAAATTATCGAAAAACATCGAACGTGACTAGGTTTTCGAAGCAAGCACATCAAACGTCCAAGATTAAAGTTTCTGAATTGGGGATCGATTTGAAGCAGTCTTTTACTGTTCTAATCATTCCCCACAAAAGTTTCGAAAAACGTCGACTGTGACTATATTTATTTTAGCACGTACTTCAAACGACCCAAATAAGGGTTTCCGAGTTAGGGGTCGATTTGAAGCAATCTTTTACTGTTTTATGCACTCTGTTTCTTCGACATTCTATTCTAAATCATCAAGCCTTATCTAATAATTTCCCACAAAAGTTTCGAAAAACGTCGATCATGACTCGGTTTTTTGAGCACGTAGTTCAAACGTCCCAGATAATGGTCTCCGAATTAGGGGTCGATTTCAAGCAATCTTTTACTCTTTTATGCACTCAGTTTCTTCGAAATTCAATTCTAAACATCAAGCCTAATCTATCATTCCCCACAAAAGTTTCGAAAACCGTCGACCATGACTCGGTTTTTTTAGCAAGTACTTCAAACGTCCAAAATGAGGGTTTCCGAATTAGGGTTCGATTTGAAGCACTCCATTTCTTCGAAATTCTATTCTAAATCATCAAGACTAATCTAATAATTCCCCACAAAACTTTTTGAAAACGTCAACCGCGACTCGGTTTTTTTAGCATGGAAATCAAACGTCCGAGATTAGGGTTTCCGAATTAGGGTTCGATTTGAAGCACTCCGTTTCTTCGAAATTTTATTCTAAATCATCAAGACTAATCATTGCCCACAAAATTATCGAAAAACGTTGAACGTGACTCGGTTTTCGAGGCATGGACATCCAACGTCCCATATTAAAGTTTCTGAATTAGGGGTCGATTTGAAGCAGTCTTTTACTGTTCTAATCATTCCCAACAAAAGTTTTGAAAAACGTCGACCGTGACTCTATCTTTTTAGCACGTACTTCAAACGACCCAACTAAGGGTTTCCGAGTTAGGGGTCGATTTGAAGCAATCTTTTACTGTTTTATGCACTCCGTTTCTTCGACATTCTATTCTAAATCATCAAGCCTTATCTAATAATTTCCCTCAAAAGTTTCGAAAAACATCGATCATGACTCGGTTGTTTTAGCACGTAGTTCAAACGTCCCAGATAAAGGTCTCCGAAACCGTCGACCGCGACTCGTTTTTTTAGCATGGACATCAAACGTCCGAGATTAGGGTTTTCGAATTAGGGTTCGATTTGAAGCACTCCGTTTCTTCGAACTTTTATTCTAAATCATCAAGACTAATCATTGCCCACAAAATTTTCAATAAACGTCGAACGTGACTCGGTTTTTGAAACACGGACATCAATCGTCCCTGATTAGGGTTTCTTAATTAGGGGTCGATTTGAAGCACTCTTTTACTATTCTAATCATTCCCCACAAAAGTTTCGAAAAACGTCGACTGTGACTCTATTTTTTTAGCACGTACTTCAAACGAACAAAATAAGGGTTTCCGAGTTAGGGGTCGATTTGAAGCAATCTTTTACTGTTTTATGCACTCCGTTTCTTCGACATTCTATTCTAAATCATCAAGCCTTATCTAATAATTTCCCACAAAAGTTTCGAAAAACGTCGATCATGACTCGGTTTTTTTAGCACGTAGTTCAAACGTCCCAGACAAAGGTCTCCGAATTAGGGGTCCGATTCAAGCAATCTTTTACTCTTTTATGCACTCAATTTCTTCGAAATTCTATGCTAAACATCAAGCCTAATTTGATCAATCCCCACAAAAGTTTCAAAAAACGTCGACCATGACTCGGTTTTTTAGCACGTACTTCAAACGTCCCAAATTAAGGTTTCCGAATTAGGGTTCGATTTGAAGCACTCCGTTTCTTCAAAATTCTATTCTAAATCATCAAGACTAATCTAATAATTCCCCACAAAACTTTTTGAAAACGTCGACCGCGACTCGGTTTTTTTAGCATGGACATCAAACGTCCGAGATTAGGGTTTCCGAATTAGGGTTCGATTTGAAGCACTCCGTTTCTTCGAAATTCTATTCTAAATCATCATGACTAATCATTGCCCACAAAATTTTTGAAAAACGTCGATCGTGACTCGGTTTTCGAATCACGGACATCAAACGTCCCAGAGTAGGGTTTCTAAATTAGGGGTCGATTTGAAGCAGTATTTTACTGTTCTAAACATTTCCCACAAAAGTTTCGAAAAACGTCGACCACGACTCGGGTTTTTTAGCACGTACTTAAAACGTCCCAAATTAGGGTTTCCAAATTCGGGTTCGATTTGATGCACTCCGTTTCTTCAAAATTCTATTCTAAATCATCAAGCTTAATCTGATCACTCCCCACAAAAGTTTCAAAAAACGTCGACCATGATTCGGTTTTTTTAGCACGTACTTCAAACGTCCCAAATTAGGGTTTTCGAATTAATGTTCGATTTGAAGCAATCTTTTACTGTTCTAATCATTTCCAACAAAAGTTTCGAAAAACGTCGACCGTGACTCTCTTATGCACTCAGTTTCTTCGAAATTCTATTCTAAACATCAAGCCTAAATAAAACATCGACCGTGACGGTTTTTTTAGCATGGACATCAAACGTCCCAGATTAAGGCTTTCGAATTAATGTTCAATTTAAAGCACTCTGTTTCTTCGAAATTCTATTCTAAATCATCCAAGACTAATCATGGCCCACATATTTTCGAAAAACGTCGACCGTGACTCGGTTTTCGAAGCACGGACATCAAACGTCCCAGATTAGTGTTTGTGAATTAGGGGTCGATTTGAAGCAGTGTTTTACTATTCTAATCATTCTCCACAAAAGTTTCGAAAAACGTCGACCGTGACTCTTTTTTTTTACGACGTACTTCAAACGACCCAAATAAGGGTTTCCGAGTTAGGGGTCGATTTGAAGCAATCTTTTACTGTTTTATGTACTCCGTTTCTTCGACATTCTATTCTAAATCATCAAGCCTTATCTAATAATTTCCCACAAAAGTTTCGAAAAACGTCGATCATGACTCGGTTTTTTGAGCACGTAGTTCAAACGTCCCAGATAAAGGTCTCCGAATTAGGGGTCCGATTCAAGCAATCTTTTACTCGTTTATGCACTCAGTTTCTTCGAAATTCTATTCTAAACATCAAGCCTAATCTGATCATTCCCAACAAAAGTTTAGAAAAACGTCGACCCTGACTCGGTTTTTTTAGCACGTACTTCAAATGTCACAAATTAGGGTTTTCGAATTAGGGTTCGATTTGAAGCACTCCGTTTCTTCGAAATTCTATTCTAAATCATCAAGACTAATCTAATAATTCCCCACAAAACTTTTCGAAAACGTCGACCGTGACTCGGTTTTTTTAGCATGGACATCAAACGTCCCAGATTAGGGTTTTCGAGTTAATGTTCGATTTGAAGCACTCCGTTTCTTCGAAATTCTATTCTAAATAATCAAGACTAATCATTGCCCACAAAATTTTTGAAAAATGTCGACCGTGACTCGGTTTTCGAAGCACGGACATCAAACGTCCTAGATTAGGGTTTCTAAATTAGGGGTCGATTTGAAGTTGTCTTCTACTGTTCTAATCATTGTCCACAAAAGTTTCGAAAAACGTCGACCGTGACTCCATTGTTTTAGCACGTACTTCAAAGACCCAAATAAGGGTTTCCGAGTTAGGGGTCGATTTCAAGCAATCTTTTACTGTTTTAAGCACTCCGTTTCTTCGACATTCTATTCTAAATCATCAAGCCTTATCTAATAATTTCCCACAAAAGTTTCGAAAAACGTCGATCATGACTCGGTTTTTTGAGCACGTAGTTCAAACGTCCCAGATAAAGGTCTCCGAATTAGGGGTCCAATTCAAGCAATATTTTACTCTTTTATGCACTCAGTTTCTTCAAAATTCTATTCTAAACATCAAGCCTAATCTGATCATTCCCCACAAAAGTTTAGAAAAACGTCGACCCTGACTCGGTTTTTTTAGCACGTACTTCAAATGTCACAAATTAGGGTTTTCGAATTAGGGTTCGATTTGAAGCACTCCGTTTCTTCGAAATTCTATTCTAAATCATCAAGACTAATCTAATAATTCCCCACAAAACTTTTTGAAAACGTCGACCGTGACTCGGTTTTTTTAGCATGGACATCAAACGTCCCAGATTAGGGTTTTCGAATTAATGTTCGATTTGAAGCACTCCGTTTCTTCGAAATTCTATTCTAAATAATCAAGACTAATCATTGCCCACAAAATTTTTGAAAAATGTCGACCGTGACTCGGTTTTCGAAGCACGGACATCAAACGTCCTAGATTAGGGTTTCTGAATTAGGGGTCGATTTGAATCATTCTTTTACTGTTCTATTCATTCCCCACAAAAGTTTCGAAAAACGTCGACCGTGACTCTAATTTTTTTTAGCATGCACTTCAAACGACCAAAATAAGGGTTTCCGAGTTAGGGGTCGATTTGAAGCAATCTTTTACTGTTTTATGAACTCCGTTTCTTCGACATTCTATTCTAAATCATCAAGCCTTATCTAATAATTTCCCACAAAAGTTTCGAAAAACGTCGATCATGCCTCGGTTTTTTTAGCACGTAGTTCAAACGTCCCAGATAAAGGTCTCCGAATTAGGGTTCCATTTCAAGCAATCTTTTACTCTTTTATGCACTCAGTTTCTTCGAAATTCTATTCTAAACATCAAGCCTCATCTGATCATTCCCCACAAAAGTTTCGAAAAACGTCGACCCTGACTCGGTTTTTTAGCACGTACATCAAACGTCACAAATTAGGGTTTTCGAATTAGGGTTCGATTTGAAGCACTCCATTTCTTCGAAATTCTATTCTAAATCATCAAGACTAATCTAATAATTCCCCACAAAACTTTTCGAAAACGTCGACCGCGACTCGGTTTTTTAGCATGGACATCAAACGTCTCAGATTAGGGTTTTCGAATTAATGTTCGATTTGCAGCACTCCGTTTCTTCGAAATTCTATTCTAAATAATCAAGACTAATCATTGCCCTCAAAATTTTCGAAAAATGTCGACCGTGACTCGGTTTTCGAAGCACGGACATCAAACGTCCTAGATTAGGGTTTCTGAATTAGGGGTCGATTTGAAGCTGTCTTCTACTGTTCTAATCATTCTCCACAAAAGTTTCGAAAAACGTCGACCGTGACTCCATTGTTTTAGCACGTACTTCAAACGACCCAAATAAGGGTTTCCGAGTTAGGGGTCGATTTGAAGCAATCTTTTACTGTTTGATGCACTTCGTTTCATCGACATTCTATTCTAAATCATCAAGCCTAAACTGATCATTCCCCACAAAAGTTTCAAAAAACGACGACCATGACTCGGTTTTTTAGCACGTACTTCAAACGTCCAAAATTAAGGTTTTCGAATTAGGGTTCTATTTGAAGCACTCTGTTTCTTCAAAATTCTATTCTTAATCATCAAAACTAATCTAATAATTCTCCATAAAACTTTTCGAAAACGTCGACCGCGACTCGGTTTTTTTAGCATGGACATCAAACGTCCCAGATTAGGGTTTCCAAATTAGGGTTCGATTTGAAGCACTCTCTTTCTTCGAAATTTTATTCTAAATCATCAAGACTAATCATTGCACACAAAATTTTCAAAAAACGTCGACCGTGACTCGGTTTTTGAAGCACAGACATCAAACGTCCCAGATTATGGGTTTATGAATTAGGGGTCAATTTGAAGCATTCTTTTACTGTTCTATTCATTCCCCACAAAAGTTTCGAAAAACGTCGACCGTGACTCTAATTATTTTAGCACGCACTTCAAACGACCAAAATAAGGGTTTCTGAGTTAGGGGTCGATTTGAAGCAATCTTTTACTGTTTTATGAACTCCGTTTCTTCGACATTCTATTCTAAATCATCAAGCCTTATCTAATAAATTCCCACAAAAGTTTCGAAAAACGTCGATCATGACTCGGTTTTTTTAGCACGTAGTTCAAACGTCCCAGATAAAGGTCTCCGAATTAGGGTTCCATTTCAAGCCATCTTTTACTCTTTTATGCACTCAGTTTCTTCGAAATTCTATTATAAACATCAAGCCTAATCTGATCATTCCCGACAAAAGTTTCGAAAAACGTCGACCTTGACTTTGTTTTTTTAGCACGTACTTCAAACGTCACAAATTAGGGTTTTCGAATTAGGGTTCGATTTGAAGCACTCCGTTTCTTCGAAATTCTATTCTAAATCATCAAGACTAATCTAATAATTCCCCATAAAACTTTTCGAAAACGTCGACCGCGACTCGGTTTTTTTAGCATGGACATCAAACGTCCCAGATTAGGGTTTCAGAATTAATGTTCGATTTGAAGCACTCCGATTCTTCGAAATTCTATTCTAAATAATCAAGACTAATCATTGCCCACAAAATTTTCGAAAAATGTCGTCCGTGACTCGGTTTTCGAAGAACGCACATAAAACGTCCCAGATTAGGGTTTCTGAATTAGGGGTCGATTTGAAGCAGTCTTATACTGTTCTAATCATTCTCCACAAAAGTTTCGAAAAACGTCGACCGTGACTCTATTTTTTTAGCACGTGCTTCAAACGACCCAAATAAGGGTTTACGAGTTAGGGGTCGATTTGAAGCAATCTTTTACTGTTTTATGCACTCCGTTTCTTCGACATTCTATTCTAAATCATCAAGCCTTATCTAATAATTTCCCACAAAAGTTTCGTCGATCATGACTCGGTTTTTTTAGCACGTAGTTCAAACGTCCTAGATAAAGGTCTCCGAATTAGGGTTCCATTTCAAGCAATCTTTTACTCTTTTATGCACTCAGTTTCTTCGAAATTCTATTATAAACATCAAGCCTAATCCGATCATTCCCAGCAAAAGTTTCGAAAAACGTCGACCTTGACTTTGTTTTTTTAGCACGTACTTCAAACGTCACAAATTAGGGTTTTCGAATTAGGGTTCGATTTGAAGCACTCCGTTTCTTCGAAATTCTATTCTAAATCATCAAGACTAATCTAATAATTCCCCATAAAACTTTTCGAAAACGTCGACCGCGACTCGGTTTTTTTAGCATGGACATCAAACGTCCCAGATTAGGGTTTCAGAATTAATGTTCGATTTGAAGCACTCCGATTCTTCGAAATTCTATTCTAAATAATCAAGACTAATCATTGCCCACAAAATTTTCGACAAATGTCGACCGTGACTCGGTTTTCGAAGCACGCACATAAAACGTCCCAGATTAGGTTTTCTGAATTAGGGGTCGATTTGAAGCAGTCTTATACTGTTCTAATCATTCTCCACAAAAGTTTCGAAAAACGTCGACCGTGACTGTATTTTTTTAGCACGTGCTTCAAACGACCCAAATAAGGGTTTACGAGTTAGGGGTCGATTTGAAGCAATATTTTACTATTTTATGCACTCCATTTCTTCGACATTCTATTCTAAATCATCAAGCCTTATCTAATAATTTCCCACAAAAGTTTCGAAAAACGTCGATCATGACTCGGTTTTTGGAGCACATAGTTCAAACGTCCCAGATAAAGGTCTCCGAATTAGGGTTCCATTTCAAGCAATCTTTTACTCTTTTATGCACTAAGTTTCTTCGAAATTCTATTATAAACATCAAGCCTAATCTGATCATTCCCCACAAAAGTTTCGAAAAACGTCGACCCTGACTCGGTTTTTTAGCACGTACATCAAACGTCACAAATTAGGGTTTTCGAATTAGGGTTCGATTTAAAGCACTCCATTTCTTCGAAATTCTATTCTAAATCATCAAGACTAATCTAATAATTCCCTACAAAACTTTTCGAAAACGTCGACCGCGACTCGGTTTATTTAGCATGGACATCAAACGTCCTAGATTAGGGTTTCCGAATTAATGTTCGATTTGAAGCACTCCGTTTCTTCAAATTTCTATTCTAAATAATCAAGACTAATCATTGCCCACAAAATTTTCGAAAAATGTCGACCGTGACTCGGTTTTCGAAGCACGGACATCAAACGTCCAAGATTAGGGTTTCTGAATTAGGGGTCGATTTGAAGCATTCTTTTACTGTTTTAATCATTCCCACAAAAGTTTCGAAAAACGTCGACCGTGACTCTATTTTTTTAGCACGCACTTCAAACGACCCAAATAAGGGTTTACGAGTTAGGGGTCGATTTGAATCAATCTTTTACTGTTTTATGCACTCCGTTTCTTCGACATTCTATTCTAAATCATCAAGCCTTATCTAATAATTTCCCACAAAAGTATCGAAAAACGTCGATCATGACTCGGTTTTTTGAGCTTGTAGTTCAAACGTCCCAGATAAAGGTCTCCGAATTAGGGTTCCATTTCAAGCAATCTTTTACTCTTTTATGCACTCAGTTTCTTCGAAATTCTATTATAAACATCAAGCCTAATCTGATCATTCCCCACAAAAGTTTCGAAAAACGTCGACCCTGACTCGGTTTTTTTAGCACGTACATCAAACGTCACAAATTAGGATTTTCGAATTAGGGTTCGATTTGAAGCACTCCGCTTCTTCAAAATTCTATTCTAAATCATCAAGACTAATCTAATAATTCCCCACAAAACTTTTCGAAAACGTCGACCGCGACTCGGTTCTTTTAGCATGGACATCAAACGTCCAAGATTAGGGTTTCCGAATTAATGTTCGATTTGAAGCACTCCAATTCTTCGAAATTCTATTCTAAATAATCAAGACTAATCATTGCCCACAAAATTTTCGAAAAACGTCCACCATGACTCGGTTTTCGAAGCACGCACATCAAACGTCCCAGATTAGGGTTTCCAAATTAGGGTTCGATTTGAAGCACTCTCTTTCTTCGAAATGTTATTCTAAATCATCAAGACTAATCATTGCACACAAAATTTTCGAAAAACGTCGACCGTGACTCGGTTTTCGAAGCACAGACATCAAACGTCCCAGATTATGGGTTTATGAATTAGGGGTCGATTTGAAGCATTCTTTTACTGTTCTATTCATTCCCCACAAAAGTTTCGAAAAACGTCGACCCTGACTCGGTTTTTTAGCACGTACATCAAACGTCACAAATTAGGGTTTTCGAATTAGGGTTCGATTTGAAGCACTCCGTTTCTTCGAAATTCTATTCTAAATCAACAAGACTAATCTAATAATTCCCCACAAAACTTTTCGAAAACGTCGACCGCGACTCGGTTTTTTTAGCATGGACATCAAACGTCCCAGATTAGGGTTTCAGAATTAATGTTGGATTTGAAGCACTCCGATTCTTCGAAATTCTATTCTAAATAATCAAGACTAATCATTGCCCACAAAATTTTCGAAAAATGTCGTCCGTGACTCGATTTTCGAAGCACGCACATAAAACGTCCCAGATTAGGGATTCTGAATTAGGGGTCGAGTTGAAGCAGTCTTTTACTGTTCTAATAATTCTCCACAAAAGTTTCGAAAAACGTCGACCGTGACTCTATTTTTTTAGCACGTGCTTCAAAGGACCCAAATAAGGGTTTACGAGTTAGGGGTCGATTTGAAGCAATCTTTTACTGTTCTACGCACTCCGTTTCTTCGACATTCTATTCTAAATCATCAAGCCTTATCTAATAATTTCCCACAAAAGTATCGAAAAACGTCGATCATGACTCGATTTTTTGAGAACGTAGTTCAAACGTCCCAAATAAAGGTCTCCGAATTAGGGTTCCATTTCAAGCAATCTTTTACTCTTTTATGCACTCAGTTTCTTCGAAATTCTATTATAAACATCAAGCCTAATCTGATCATTCCCCACAAAAGTTTCGAAAAACGTCGACCCTGACTCGGTTTTTTTAGCACGTACATCAAACGTCACAAATTAGGGTTTTCGAATTAGGGTTCTATTTGAAGCACTCCGCTTCTTCAAAATTCTATTCTAAATCATCAAGACTAATCTAATAATTCCACACAAAACTTTTCGAAAACGTCGACCGCGACTCGGTTCTTTTAGCATGGACATCAAACGTCCAAGATTAGGGTTTCCGAATTAATGTTCGATTTGAAGCACTCCAATTCTTCGAAATTCTATTCTAAATAATCAAGACTAATCATTACCCACAAAATTTTCGAAAAACGTCGACCATGACTAGATTTTCGAAGCACGCACATCAAACGTCCCAGATTAGGGTTTCCAAATTCGGGTTCGATTTGAAGCAGTCTTTTACTGTTCTAATCATTTCCCACAAAAGTTTCTAAAAACGTCGACTGTGACTCTATTTTTTTAGCACGTACTTCAAACGACCCAAATAAGGGTTTCCGAGTTAGGGGTCGATTTGAAGCAATCTTTTACTGATTTATGCACTCCATTTTTTCGACATTCTATTTTAAATCATCAAGCCTTATCTAATAATTTCCCACAAAAGTTTCGAAAAACATCTATCATGACTCGGTTTGTTTAGCACGTAGTTCAAACATTCCAGATAAAGGTCTCCGAATTAGGGTTCCATTTCAAGCAATCTTTTACTCTTTTATGCACTCAGTTTCTTCGAAATTCTATTATAAACATCAAGCCTAATCTGATCATTCCCCACAAAAGTTTCGAAAAACGTCGACCCTGACTCGGTTTTTTGAGCACGTACATCAAACGTCACAAATTAGGGTTTTTGAATTAGGGTTCGATTTGAAGCACTCCGTTTCTTCGAAATTCTATTCTAAATCAACAAGACTAATCTAATAATTCCCCACAAAACTTTTCGAAAACGTCGACCGCGACTCGGTTTTTTTAGCATGGACATCAAATGTCCCAGATTAGGGTTTCAGAATTAATGTTCGATTTGAAGCACTCCGATTCTTCGAAATTCTATTCTAAATAATCAAGACTAATCATTGCCCACAAAATTTTCGAAAAATGTCGTCCGTGACTCGATTTTCGAAGCACTCACATAAAATGTCCCAGATTAGGGATTCTGAATTAGGGGTCGATTTGAAGCAGTCTTTTACTGTTCTAATAATTCTCCACAAAAGTTTCGAAAAACGTCGACCGTGACTCTATTTTTTTAGCACGTGCTTCAAAGGACCCAAATAAGGGTTTACGAGTTAGAGGTCGATTTGAAGCAATCTTTTACTGTTCTATGCACTCCGTTTCTTCGACATTCTATTCTAAATCATCAAGCCTTATCTAATAATTTCCCACAAAAGTATCGAAAATCGTCGATCATGACTCGGTTTTTTGAGAACGTAGTTCAAACGTCCCAGATAAAGGTCTCCGAATTAGGGTTCCATTTCAAGCAATCTTTTACTCTTTTATGCACTCAGTTTCTTCGAAATTCTATTATAAACATCAAGCCTAATATGATCATTCCCCACAAAAGTTTCGAAAAACGTCGACCCTGACTCGGTTTTTTTAGCACGTACATCAAACGTCACAAATTAGGGTTTTCGAATTAGGGTCCGATTTGAAGCACTCCGTTTCTTCAAAATTCTATTCTAAATCATCAAGACTAATCTAATAATTTCCCACAAAACTTTTCAAAAACGTCGACCGCGACTCGGTTTTTTTAGCATGGACATCAAACGTCCAAGATTAGGGTTTTGGAATTAATGTTCGATTTGAAGCACTCCAATTCTTCGAAATTCTATTCTAAATAATCAAGACTAATCATTGCCCAAAAATTTTTCGAAAAACATCGACCATGACTCGGTTTTCGAAGCACACACATCAAACGTCCCAGATTAGGGTTTCTGAATTAGGGGTCGATTTGAAGCAGTCTTTTACTGTTCTAATCATTTCCCACAAAAGTTTCTAAAAACGTCGACTGTGACTCTATTTTTTTAGCACGTACTTCAAACGACCCAAATAAGGGTTTCCGAGTTAGGGGTCGATTTGAAGCAATCTTTTATTGATTTATGCACTCCATTTTTTCGACATTCTATTTTAAATCATCAAGCCTTATCTAATAATTTCCCACAAAAGTTTCGAAAAACGTCTATCATGACTCGGTTTTTTGAGCACGTAGTACAAAAGTCCCAGATAAAGGTCTCCGAATTAGGGTTCCATTTCAAGCAATCTTTTACTCTTTTATGCACTCAGTTTCTTCGAAATTCTATTATAAACATCAAGCCTAATCTGATCATTCCCCACAAAAGTTTCGAAAAACGTCGACCTTGACTCGGTTTTTTTAGCACGTACATCAAACGTCACAAATTAGGGTTTTCGAATTAGGGTTCGTTTTGAAGCACTCCGTTTCTTCGAAATTCTATTCTAAATCAACAAGACTAATCTAATAATTCCCCACAAAACTTTTCGAAAACGTCGACCGCGACTCGGTTTTTTTAGCATGGACATCAAACGTCCCAGATTAGGGTTTCAGAATTAATGTTGGATTTGAAGCACTCCGATTCTTCGAAATTCTATTCTAAATAATCAAGACTAATCATTGCCCACAAAATTTTCGAAAAATGTCGTCCGTGACTCGATTTTCGAAGCACGCACATAAAACGTCCCAGATTAGGGTTTCTGAATTAGGGGTCGATTTGAAGCAGTCTTTTACTGTTCTAATAATTCTCCACAAAAGTTTCGAAAAACGTCGACCGTGACTCTATTTTTTTAGCACGTGCTTCAAAGGACCCAAATAAGGGTTTACGAGTTAGGGGTCGATTTGAAGCAATCTTTTACTGTTCTATGCACTCCGTTTCTTCGACATTCTATTCTAAATCATCAAGCCTTATCTAATAATTTCCCACAAAAGTATCGAAAAACGTCGATCATGACTCGATTTTTTGAGAACGTAGTTCAAACGTCCCAAATAAAGGTCTCCGAATTAGGGTTCCATTTCAAGCAATCTTTTACTCTTTTATGCACTCAGTTTCTTCGAAATTCTATTATAAACATCAAGCCTAATCTGATCATTCCCCACAAAAGTTTCGAAAAACGTCGACCCTGACTCGGTTTTTTGAGCACGTACATCAAACGTCACAAATTAGGGTTTTCGAATTAGGGTTCGATTTGAAGCACTCCGTTTCTTCGAAATTCTATTCTAAATCAACAAGACTAATCTAATAATTCCCCACAAAACTTTTCGAAAACGTCGACCGCGACTCGGTTTTTTTAGCATGGACATCAAACGTCCCAGATTAGGGTTTCAGAATTAATGTTGGATTTGAAGCACTCCGATTCTTCGAAATTCTATTCTAAATAATCAAGACTAATCATTGCCCACAAAATTTTCGAAAAATGTCGTCCGTGACTCGATTTTCGAAGCACGCACATAAAACGTCCCAGATTAGGGATTCTGAATTAGGGGTCGAGTTGAAGCAGTCTTTTACTGTTCTAATAATTCTCCACAAAAGTTTCGAAAAACGTCGACTGTGACTCTATTTTTTTAGCACGTGCTTCAAAGGACCCAAATAAGGGTTTACGAGTTAGGGGTCGATTTGAAGCAATCTTTTACTGTTCTATGCACTCCGTTTCTTCGACATTCTATTCTAAATCATCAAGCCTTATCTAATAATTTCCCACAAAAGTATCAAAAAACGTCGATCATGACTCGGTTTTTTGAGAACGTAGTTCAAACGTCCCAAATAAAGGTCTCCGAATTAGGGTTCCATTTCAAGCAATCTTTTACTCTTTTATGCACTCAGTTTCTTCGAAATTCTATTATAAACATCAAGCCTAATCTGATCATTCCCCACAAAAGTTTCGAAAAACGTCGACCCTGACTCGGTTTTTTTAGCACGTACATCAAACGTCACAAATTAGGGTTTTCGAATTAGGGTTCGATTTGAAGCACTCCGTTTCTTCAAAATTCTATTCTAAATCATCAAGACTAATCTAATAATTCCCCACAAAACTTTTCGAAAACGTCGACCGCGACTCGGTTTTTTTAGCATGGACATCAAACGTCCAAGATTAGGGTTTTGGAATTAATGTTCGATTTGAAGCACTCCAATTCTTCGAAATTCTATTCTAAATAATCAAGACTAATCATTGCCCAAAAAATTTTCGAAAAACGTCGACCATGACTCGGTTTTCGAAGCACACACATCAAACGTCCCAGATTAGGGTTTCTGAATTAGGGGTCGATTTGAAGCAGTCTTTTACTGTTCTAATCATTTCCCACAAAAGTTTCTAAAAACGTCGACTGTGACTCTATTTTTTTAGCACGTACTTCAAACGACCCAAATAAGGGTTTCCGAGTTAGGGGTCGATTTGAAGCAATCTTTTACTGATTTATGCACTCCATTTTTTCGACATTCTATTTTAAATCATCAAGCCTTATCTAATAATTTCCCACAAAAGTTTCGAAAAACGTCTATCATGACTCGGTTTTTTGAGCACGTAGTACAAAAGTCCCAGATAAAGGTCTCCGAATTAGGGTTCCATTTCAAGCAATCTTTTACTCTTTTATGCACTCAGTTTCTTCGAAATTCTATTATAAACATCAAGCCTAATCTGATCATTCCCCACAAAAGTTTCGAAAAACGTCGACCTTGACTCGGTTTTTTTAGCACGTACATCAAACGTCACAAATTAGGGTTTTCGAATTAGGGTTCGATTTGAAGCACTCCGTTTCCTCAAAATTCTATTCTAAATCATCAAGACTAATCTAATAATTCCCCACAAAACTTTTCGAAAACGTCGACCGCGACTCGGTTTTTTTAGCATGGACATCAAACGTCCCAGATTAGGGTTTCAGAATTAATGTTGGATTTGAAGCACTCCGATTCTTCGAAATTCTATTCTAAATAATCAAGACTAATCATTGCCCAAAAAATTTTCGAAAAATGTCATCCGTGACTCGGTTTTCGAAGCACTCACATCAAACGTCCCAGATTAGGGTTTCTGAATTAGGGGTCGATTTGAAGCAGTCTTTTACTGTTCTAATAATTCTCCACAAAAGTTTCGAAAAACGTCGACCGTGACTCTATTTTTTTAGCACGTGCTTCAAAGGACCCAAATAAGGGTTTACGAGTTAGGGGTCGATTTGAAGCAATCTTTTACTGTTCTATGCACTCCGTTTCTTCGACATTCTATTCTAAATCATCAAGCCTTATCTAATAATTTCCCACAAAAGTATCGAAAAACGTCGATCATGACTCGATTTTTTGAGAACGTAGTTCAAACGTCCCAAATAAAGGTCTCCGAATTAGGGTTCCATTTCAAGCAATCTTTTACTCTTTTATGCACTCAGTTTCTTCGAAATTCTATTATAAACATCAGCCTAATCTGATCATTCCCCACAAAAGTTTCGAAAAACGTCGACCCTGACTCGGTTTTTTGAGCACGTACATCAAACGTCACAAATTAGGGTTTTCGAATTAGGGTTCGATTTGAAGCACTCCGTTTCTTCGAAATTCTATTCTAAATCAACAAGACTAATCTAATAATTCCCCACAAAACTTTTCGAAAACGTCGACCGCGACTCGGTTTTTTTAGCATGGACATCAAACGTCCCAGATTAGGGTTTCAGAATTAATGTTGGATTTGAAGCACTCCGATTCTTCGAAATTCTATTCTAAATAATCAAGACTAATCATTGCCCACAAAATTTTCGAAAAATGTCGTCCGTGACTCGATTTTCGAAGCACGCACATAAAACGTCCCAGATTAGGGATTCTGAATTAGGGGTCGAGTTGAAGCAGTCTTTTACTGTTCTAATAATTCTCCACAAAAGTTTCGAAAAACGTCGACTGTGACTCTATTTTTTTAGCACGTGCTTCAAAGGACCCAAATAAGGGTTTACGAGTTAGGGGTCGATTTGAAGCAATCTTTTACTGTTCTATGCACTCCGTTTCTTCGACATTCTATTCTAAATCATCAAGCCTTATCTAATAATTTCCCACAAAAGTATCAAAAAACGTCGATCATGACTCGGTTTTTTGAGAACGTAGTTCAAACGTCCCAAATAAAGGTCTCCGAATTAGGGTTCCATTTCAAGCAATCTTTTACTCTTTTATGCACTCAGTTTCTTCGAAATTCTATTATAAACATCAAGCCTAATCTGATCATTCCCCACAAAAGTTTCGAAAAACGTCGACCCTGACTCGGTTTTTTTAGCACGTACATCAAACGTCACAAATTAGGGTTTTCGAATTAGGGTTCGATTTGAAGCACTCCGTTTCTTCAAAATTCTATTCTAAATCATCAAGACTAATCTAATAATTCCCCACAAAACTTTTCGAAAACGTCGACCGCGACTCGGTTTTTTTAGCATGGACATCAAACGTCCAAGATTAGGGTTTTGGAATTAATGTTCGATTTGAAGCACTCCAATTCTTCGAAATTCTATTCTAAATAATCAAGACTAATCATTGCCCAAAAAATTTTCGAAAAACGTCGACCATGACTCGGTTTTCGAAGCACACACATCAAACGTCCCAGATTAGGGTTTCTGAATTAGGGGTCGATTTGAAGCAGTCTTTTACTGTTCTAATCATTTCCCACAAAAGTTTCTAAAAACGTCGACTGTGACTCTATTTTTTTAGCACGTACTTCAAACGACCCAAATAAGGGTTTCCGAGTTAGGGGTCGATTTGAAGCAATCTTTTACTGATTTATGCACTCCATTTTTTCGACATTCTATTTTAAATCATCAAGCCTTATCTAATAATTTCCCACAAAAGTTTCGAAAAACGTCTATCATGACTCGGTTTTTTGAGCACGTAGTACAAACGTCCCAGATAAAGGTCTCCGAATTAGGGTTCCATTTCAAGCAATCTTTTACTCTTTTATGCACTCAGTTTCTTCGAAATTCTATTATAAACATCAAGCCTAATCCGATCATTCCCCACAAAAGTTTCGAAAAACGTCGACCCTGACTCGGTTTTTTTAGCACGTACATCAAACGTCACAAATTAGGGTTTTCGAATTAGGGTTCGATTTGAAGCACTCCGTTTCCTCAAAATTCTATTCTAAATCATCAAGACTAATCTAATAATTCCCCACAAAACTTTTCGAAAACGTCGACCGCGACTCGGTTTTTTTAGCATGGACATCAAACGTCCAAGATTAGGGTTTTGGAATTAATGTTCGATTTGAAGCACTCCAATTCTTCGAAATTCTATTCTAAATAATCAAGACTAATCATTGCCCAAAAAATTTTCGAAAAACGTCGACCATGACTCGGTTTTCGAAGCACTCACATCAAACGTCCCAGATTAGGGTTTCTGAATTAGGGGTCGATTTGAAGCAGTCTTTTACTGTTCTAATCATTTCCCACAAAAGTTTCTAAAAACGTCGACTGTGACTCTATTTTTTTAGCACGTACTTCAAACGACCCAAATAAGGGTTTCCGAGTTAGGGGTCGATTTGAAGCAATCTTTTACTGATTTATGCACTCCATTTTTTCGACATTCTATTTTAAATCATCAAGCCTTATCTAATAATTTCCCACAAAAGTTTCGAAAAACGTCTATCATGACTCGGTTTGTTTAGCACGTAGTTCAAACATTCCAGATAAAGGTCTCCGAATTAGGGTTCCATTTCAAGCAATCTTTTACTCTTTTATGCACTCAGTTTCTTCGAAATTCTATTATAAACATCAAGCCTAATCTGATCATTCCCCACAAAAGTTTCGAAAAACGTCGACCCTGACTCGGTTTTTTGAGCACGTACATCAAACGTCACAAATTAGGGTTTTTGAATTAGGGTTCGATTTGAAGCACTCCGTTTCTTCGAAATTCTATTCTAAATCATCAAGACTAATCTAATAATTCCCCACAAAACTTTTCGAAAACGTCGACCGCGACTCGGTTTTTTTAGCATGGACATCAAACGTCCCAGATTAGGGTTTCAGAATTAATGTTGGATTTGAAGCACTCCGATTCTTCGAAATTCTATTCTAAATAATCAAGACTAATCATTGCCCAAAAAATTTTCGAAAAATGTCATCCGTGACTCGGTTTTCGAAGCACTCGCATCAAACGTCCCAGATTAGGGTTTCTGAATTAGGGGTCGATTTGAAGCAGTCTTTTACTGTTCTAATAATTCTCCACAAAAGTTTCGAAAAACGTCGACCGTGACTCTATTTTTTTAGCACGTGCTTCAAAGGACCCAAATAAGGGTTTACGAGTTAGGGGTCGATTTGAAGCAATCTTTTACTGTTCTATGCACTCCGTTTCTTCGACATTCTATTCTAAATCATCAAGCCTTATCTAATAATTTCCCACAAAAGTATCGAAAAACGTCGATCATGACTCGATTTTTTGAGAACGTAGTTCAAACGTCCCAAATAAAGGTCTCCGAATTAGGGTTCCATTTCAAGCAATCTTTTACTCTTTTATGCACTCAGTTTCTTCGAAATTCTATTATAAACATCAGCCTAATCTGATCATTCCCCACAAAAGTTTCGAAAAACGTCGACCCTGACTCGGTTTTTTGAGCACGTACATCAAACGTCACAAATTAGGGTTTTCGAATTAGGGTTCGATTTGAAGCACTCCGTTTCTTCGAAATTCTATTCTAAATCAACAAGACTAATCTAATAATTCCCCACAAAACTTTTCGAAAACGTCGACCGCGACTCGGTTTTTTTAGCATGGACATCAAACGTCCCAGATTAGGGTTTCAGAATTAATGTTGGATTTGAAGCACTCCGATTCTTCGAAATTCTATTCTAAATAATCAAGACTAATCATTGCCCACAAAATTTTCGAAAAATGTCGTCCGTGACTCGATTTTCGAAGCACGCACATAAAACGTCCCAGATTAGGGATTCTGAATTAGGGGTCGAGTTGAAGCAGTCTTTTACTGTTCTAATAATTCTCCACAAAAGTTTCGAAAAACGTCGACTGTGACTCTATTTTTTTAGCACGTGCTTCAAAGGACCCAAATAAGGGTTTACGAGTTAGGGGTCGATTTGAAGCAATCTTTTACTGTTCTATGCACTCCGTTTCTTCGACATTCTATTCTAAATCATCAAGCCTTATCTAATAATTTCCCACAAAAGTATCAAAAAACGTCGATCATGACTCGGTTTTTTGAGAACGTAGTTCAAACGTCCCAAATAAAGGTCTCCGAATTAGGGTTCCATTTCAAGCAATCTTTTACTCTTTTATGCACTCAGTTTCTTCGAAATTCTATTATAAACATCAAGCCTAATCTGATCATTCCCCACAAAAGTTTCGAAAAATGTCGACCCTGACTCGGTTTTTTGAGCACGTACATCAAACGTCACAAATTAGGGTTTTCGAATTAGGGTTCGATTTGAAGCACTCCGTTTCTTCGAAATTCTATTCTAAATCAACAAGACTAATCTAATAATTCCCCACAAAACTTTTCGAAAACGTCGACCGCGACTCGGTTTTTTTAGCATGGACATCAAACGTCCCAGATTAGGGTTTCAGAATTAATGTTGGATTTGAAGCACTCCGATTCTTCGAAATTCTATTCTAAATAATCAAGACTAATCATTGCCCACAAAATTTTCGAAAAATGTCGTCCGTGACTCGATTTTCGAAGCACGCACATAAAACGTCCCAGATTAGGGATTCTGAATTAGGGGTCGAGTTGAAGCAGTCTTTTACTGTTCTAATAATTCTCCACAAAAGTTTCGAAAAACGTCGACCGTGACTCTATTTTTTTAGCACGTGCTTCAAAGGACCCAAATAAGGGTTTACGAGTTAGGGGTCGATTTGAAGCAATCTTTTACTGTTCTATGCACTCCGTTTCTTCGACATTCTATTCTAAATCATCAAGCCTTATCTATTAATTTCCCACAAAAGTATCGAAAAACGTCGATCATGACTCGGTTTTTTGAGAACGTAGTTCAAACGTCCCAAATAAAGGTCTCCGAATTAGGGTTCCATTTCAAGCAATCTTTTACTCTTTTATGCACTCAGTTTCTTCGAAATTCTATTATAAACATCAAGCCTAATCTGATCATTCCCCACAAAAGTTTCGAAAAACGTCGACCCTGACTCGGTTTTTTTAGCACGTACATCAAACGTCACAAATTAGGGTTTTCGAATTAGGGTTCTATTTGAAGCACTCCGCTTCTTCAAAATTCTATTCTAAATCATCAAGACTAATCTAATAATTCCACACAAAACTTTTCGAAAACGTCGACCGCGACTCGGTTCTTTTAGCATGGACATCAAACGTCCAAGATTAGGGTTTCCGAATTAATGTTCGATTTGAAGCACTCCAATTCTTCGAAATTCTATTCTAAATAATCAAGACTAATCATTACCCACAAAATTTTCGAAAAACGTCGACCATGACTAGATTTTCGAAGCACGCACATCAAACGTCCCAGATTAGGGTTTCCAAATTAGGGTTCGATTTGAAGCAGTCTTTTACTGTTCTAATCATTTCCCACAAAAGTTTCTAAAAACGTCGACTGTGACTCTATTTTTTTAGCACGTACTTCAAACGACCCAAATAAGGGTTTCCGAGTTAGGGGTCGATTTGAAGCAATCTTTTACTGATTTATGCACTCCATTTTTTCGACATTCTATTTCAAATCATCAAGCTTTATCTAATAATTTCCCACAAAAGTTTCGAAAAACATCTATCATGACTCGGTTTGTTTAGCACGTAGTTCAAACATTCCAGATAAAGGTCTCCGAATTAGGGTTCCATTTCAAGCAATCTTTTACTCTTTTATGCACTCAGTTTCTTCGAAATTCTATTATAAACATCAAGCCTAATCTGATCATTCCCCACAAAAGTTTCGAAAAACGTCGACCCTGACTCGGTTTTTTGAGCACGTACATCAAACGTCACAAATTAGGGTTTTTGAATTAGGGTTCGATTTGAAGCACTCCGTTTCTTCGAAATTCTATTCTAAATCAACAAGACTAATCTAATAATTCCCCACAAAACTTTTCGAAAACGTCGACCGCGACTCGGTTTTTTTAGCATGGACATCAAATGTCCCAGATTAGGGTTTCAGAATTAATGTTCGATTTGAAGCACTCCGATTCTTCGAAATTCTATTCTAAATAATCAAGACTAATCATTGCCCACAAAATTTTCGAAAAATGTCGTCCGTGACTCGATTTTCGAAGCACGCACATAAAACGTCCCAGATTAGGGATTCTGAATTAGGGGTCGATTTGAAGCAGTCTTTTACTGTTCTAATAATTCTCCACAAAAGTTTCGAAAAACGTCGACCGTGACTCTATTTTTTTAGCACGTGCTTCAAAGGACCCAAATAAGGGTTTACGAGTTAGAGGTCGATTTGAAGCAATCTTTTACTGTTCTATGCACTCCGTTTCTTCGACATTCTATTCTAAATCATCAAGCCTTATCTAATAATTTCCCACAAAAGTATCGAAAATCGTCGATCATGACTCGGTTCTTTGAGAACGTAGTTCAAACGTCCCAGATAAAGGTCTCCGAATTAGGGTTCCATTTCAAGCAATCTTTTACTCTTTTATGCACTCAGTTTCTTCGAAATTCTATTATAAACATCAAGCCTAATCTGATCATTCCCCACAAAAGTTTCGAAAAACGTCGACCCTGACTCGGTTTTTTTAGCACGTACATCAAACGTCACAAATTAGGGTTTTCGAATTAGGGTTCGATTTGAAGCACTCCGTTTCTTCAAAATTCTATTCTAAATCATCAAGACTAATCTAATAATTCCCCACAAAACTTTTCGAAAACGTCGACCGCGACTCGGTTTTTTTAGCATGGACATCAAACGTCCAAGATTAGGGTTTTGGAATTAATGTTCGATTTGAAGCACTCCAATTCTTCGAAATTCTATTCTAAATAATCAAGACTAATCATTGCCCAAAAAATTTTCGAAAAACGTCGACCATGACTCGGTTTTCGAAGCACACACATCAAACGTCCCAGATTAGGGTTTCTGAATTAGGGGTCGATTTGAAGCAGTCTTTTACTGTTCTAATCATTTCCCACAAAAGTTTCTAAAAACGTCGACTGTGACTCTATTTTTTTAGCACGTACTTCAAACGACCCAAATAAGGGTTTCCGAGTTAGGGGTCGATTTGAAGCAATCTTTTACTGATTTATGCACTCCATTTTTTCGACATTCTATTTTAAATCATCAAGCCTTATCTAATAATTTCCCACAAAAGTTTCGAAAAACGTCTATCATGACTCGGTTTTTTGAGCACGTAGTACAAACGTCCCAGATAAAGGTCTCCGAATTAGGGTTCCATTTCAAGCAATCTTTTACTCTTTTATGCACTCAGTTTCTTCGAAATTCTATTATAAACATCAAGCCTAATCCGATCATTCCCCACAAAAGTTTCGAAAAACGTCGACCCTGACTCGGTTTTTTTAGCACGTACATCAAACGTCACAAATTAGGGTTTTCGAATTAGGGTTCGATTTGAAGCACTCCGTTTCCTCAAAATTCTATTCTAAATCATCAAGACTAATCTAATAATTCCCCACAAAACTTTTCGAAAACGTCGACCACGACTCGGTTTTTTTAGCATGGACATCAAACGTCCAAGATTAGGGTTTTGGAATTAATGTTCGATTTGAAGCACTCCAATTCTTCGAAATTCTATTCTAAATAATCAAGACTAATCATTGCCCAAAAAATTTTCGAAAAACGTCGACCATGACTCGGTTTTCGAAGCACTCACATCAAACGTCCCAGATTAGGGTTTCTGAATTAGGGGTCGATTTGAAGCAGTCTTTTACTGTTCTAATCATTTCCCACAAAAGTTTCTAAAAACGTCGACTGTGACTCTATTTTTTTAGCACGTACTTCAAACGACCCAAATAAGGGTTTCCGAGTTAGGGGTCGATTTGAAGCAATCTTTTACTGATTTATGCACTCCATTTTTTCGACATTCTATTTTAAATCATCAAGCCTTATCTAATAATTTCCCACAAAAGTTTCGAAAAACGTCTATCATGACTCGGTTTGTTTAGCACGTAGTTCAAACATTCCAGATAAAGGTCTCCGAATTAGGGTTCCATTTCAAGCAATCTTTTACTCTTTTATGCACTCAGTTTCTTCGAAATTCTATTATAAACATCAAGCCTAATCTGATCATTCCCCACAAAAGTTTCGAAAAACGTCGACCCTGACTCGGTTTTTTGAGCACGTACATCAAACGTCACAAATTAGGGTTTTTGAATTAGGGTTCGATTTGAAGCACTCCGTTTCTTCGAAATTCTATTCTAAATCAACAAGACTAATCTAATAATTCCCCACAAAACTTTTCGAAAACGTCGACCGCGACTCGGTTTTTTTAGCATGGACATCAAATGTCCCAGATTAGGGTTTCAGAATTAATGTTCGATTTGAAGCACTCCGATTCTTCGAAATTCTATTCTAAATAATCAAGACTAATCATTGCCCACAAAATTTTCGAAAAATGTCGTCCGTGACTCGATTTTCGAAGCACGCACATAAAACGTCCCAGATTAGGGATTCTGAATTAGGGGTCGATTTGAAGCAGTCTCTTACTGTTCTAATAATTCTCCACAAAAGTTTCGAAAAACGTCGACCGTGACTCTATTTTTTTAGCACGTGCTTCAAAGGACCCAAATAAGGGTTTACGAGTTAGGGGTCGATTTGAAGCAATCTTTTACTGTTCTATGCACTCCGTTTCTTCGACATTCTATTCTAAATCATCAAGCCTTATCTAATAATTTCCCACAAAAGTATCGAAAATCGTCGATCATGACTCGGTTTTTTGAGAACGTAGTTCAAACGTCCCAGATAAAGGTCTCCGAATTAGGGTTCCATTTCAAGCAATCTTTTACTCTTTTATGCACTCAGTTTCTTCGAAATTCTATTATAAACATCAAGCCTAATCCGATCATTCCCCACAAAAGTTTCGAAAAACGTCGACCCTGACTCGGTTTTTTTAGCACGTACATCAAACGTCACAAATTAGGGTTTTCGAATTAGGGTTCGATTTGAAGCACTCTGTTTCCTCAAAATTCTATTCTAAATCATCAAGACTAATCTAATAATTCACCACAAAACTTTTCGAAAACGTCGACCGCGACTCGGTTTTTTTAGCATGGACATCAAACGTCCCAGATTAGGGTTTCCGAATTAATGTTCGATTTGAAGCACTCCGTTTCTTCGAAATTCTATTCTAAATAATCAAGATTAATCATTGCCCACAAAATTTTCGAAAAATGTCGTCCGTGACTCGATTTTCGAAGCACGGACATCAAACGTCCCAGATTAGGGATTCTGAATTAGGTGTCGATTTGAAGCAGTCTTTTACTGTTCTAATAATTCTCCACAAAAGTTTCGAAAAACGTCGACCGTGACTCTATTTTTTTAGCACGTGCTTCAAAGGACCCAAATAAGGGTTTACGAGTTAGGGGTCGATTTGAAGCAATCTTTTACTGTTCTATGCACTCCGTTTCTTCGACATTCTATTCTAAATCATCAAGCCTTATCTAATAATTTCCCACAAAAGTATCGAAAAACGTCGATCATGACTCGGTTTTTTGAGAACGTAGTTCAAACGTCCCAAATAAAGGTCTCCGAATTAGGGTTCCATTTCAAGCAATCTTTTTCTCTTTTATGCACTCAGTTTCTTCGAAATTCTATTATAAACATCAAGCCTAATCTGATCATTCCCCACAAAAGTTTCGAAAAACGTCGACCCTGACTCGGTTTTTTTAGCACGTACATCAAACGTCACAAATTAGGGTTTTCGAATTAGGGTTCGATTTGAAGCACTCCGTTTCTTCAAAATTCTATTCTAAATCATCAAGACTAATCTAATAATTCCCCACAAAACTTTTCGAAAACGTCGACCGCGACTCGGTTTTTTTAGCATGGACATCAAACGTCCAAGATTAGGGTTTTGGAATTAATGTTCGATTTGAAGCACTCCAATTCTTCGAAATTCTATTCTAAATAATCAAGACTAATCATTGCCCAAAAAATTTTCGAAAAACGTCGACCATGACTCGGTTTTCGAAGCACACACATCAAACGTCCCAGATTAGGGTTTCTGAATTAGGGGTCGATTTGAAGCAGTCTTTTACTGTTCTAATCATTTCCCACAAAAGTTTCTAAAAACGTCGACTGTGACTCTATTTTTTTAGCACGTACTTCAAACGACCCAAATAAGGGTTTCCGAGTTAGGGGTCGATTTGAAGCAATCTTTTACTGATTTATGCACTCCATTTTTCGACATTCTATTTTAAATCATCAAGCCTTATCTAATAATTTCCCACAAAAGTTTCGAAAAACGTCTATCATGACTCGGTTTTTTGAGCACGTAGTACAAACGTCCCAGATAAAGGTCTCCGAATTAGGGTTCCATTTCAAGCAATCTTTTACTCTTTTATGCACTCAGTTTCTTCGAAATTCTATT
Organism: Cucurbita pepo subsp. pepo; assembly: GCF_057944985.1. Taxonomy (NCBI): domain Eukaryota; kingdom Viridiplantae; phylum Streptophyta; class Magnoliopsida; order Cucurbitales; family Cucurbitaceae; genus Cucurbita; species Cucurbita pepo. Next base: position 5,011,451 of record NC_141810.1, read on the forward strand.
AGAAACATCAAGCCTAATCCGATCATTCCCCACAAAAGTTTCGAAAAACGTCGACCCTGACTCGGTTTTTTTAGCACGTACATCAAACGTCACAAATTAGGGTTTTCGAATTAGGGTTCGATTTGAAGCACTCCGTTTCCTCAAAATTCTATTCTAAATCATCAAGACTAATCTAATAATTCACCACAAAACTTTTCGAAAACGTCGACCGCGACTCGGTTTTTTTAGCATGGACATCAAACGTCCCAGATTAGGGTTTCCGAATTAATGTTCGATTTGAAGCACTCCGTTTCTTCGAAATTCTATTCTAAATAATCAAGATTAATCATTGCCCACAAAATTTTCGAAAAATGTCGTCCGTGACTCGATTTTCGAAGCACGGACATCAAACGTCCCAGATTAGGGATTCTGAATTAGGTGTCGATTTGAAGCAGTCTTTTACTGTTCTAATAATTCTCCACAAAAGTTTCGAAAAACGTCGACCGTGACTCTATTTTTTTAGCACGTGCTTCAAAGGACCCAAATAAGGGTTTACGAGTTAGGGGTCGATTTGAAGCAATCTTTTACTGTTCTATGCACTCCGTTTCTTCGACATTCTATTTTAAATCATCAAGCCTTATCTAATAATTTCCCACAAAAGTTTCGAAAAACGTCTATCATGACTCGGTTTGTTTAGCACGTAGTTCAAACATTCCAGATAAAGGTCTCCGAATTAGGGTTCCATTTCAAGCAATCTTTTACTCTTTTATGCACTCAGTTTCTTCGAAATTCTATTATAAACATCAAGCCTAATCTGATCATTCCCCACAAAAGTTTCGAAAAACGTCGACCCTGACTCGGTTTTTTTAGCACGTACATCAAACGTCACAAATTAGGGTTTTTGAATTAGGGTTCGATTTGAAGCACTCCGTTTCTTCAAAATTCTATTCTAAATCAACAAGACTAATCTAATAATTCCCCACAAAACTTTTCGAAAACGTCGACCGCGACTCGGTTTTTTTAGCATGGACATCAAATGTCCCAGATTAGGGTTTCAGAATTAATGTTCGATTTGAAGCACTCCGATTCTTCGAAATTCTATTCTAAATAATCAAGACTAATCATTGCCCACAAAATTTTCGAAAAATGTCGTCCGTGACTCGATTTTCGAAGCACGCACATAAAACGTCCCAGATTAGGGATTCTGAATTAGGGGTCGATTTGAAGCAGTCTCTTACTGTTCTAATAATTCTCCACAAAAGTTTCGAAAAACGTCGACCGTGACTCTATTTTTTTAGCACGTACTTCAAACGACCCAAATAAGGGTTTCCGAGTTAGGGGTCGATTTGAAGCAATCTTTTACTGATTTATGCACTCCATTTTTCGACATTCTATTTTAAATCATCAAGCCTTATCTAATAATTTCCCACAAAAGTTTCGAAAAACGTCTATCATGACTCGGTTTTTTGAGCACGTAGTACAAACGTCCCAGATAAAGGTCTCCGAATTAGGGTTCCATTTCAAGCAATCTTTTACTCTTTTATGCACTCAGTTTCTTCGAAATTCTATTAGAAACATCAAGCCTAATCCGATCATTCCCCACAAAAGTTTCGAAAAACGTCGACCCTGACTCGGTTTTTTTAGCACGTACATCAAACGTCACAAATTAGGGTTTTCGAATTAGGGTTCGATTTGAAGCACTCCGTTTCCTCAAAATTCTATTCTAAATCATCAAGACTAATCTAATAATTCACCACAAAACTTTTCGAAAACGTCGACCGCGACTCGGTTTTTTTAGCATGGACATCAAACGTCCCAGATTAGGGTTTCCGAATTAATGTTCGATTTGAAGCACTCCGTTTCTTCGAAATTCTATTCTAAATAATCAAGATTAATCATTGCCCACAAAATTTTCGAAAAATGTCGTCCGTGACTCGATTTTCGAAGCACGGACATCAAACGTCCCAGATTAGGGATTCTGAATTAGGTGTCGATTTGAAGCAGTCTTTTACTGTTCTAATAATTCTCCACAAAAGTTTCGAAAAACGTCGACCGTGACTCTATTTTTTTAGCACGTGCTTCAAAGGACCCAAATAAGGGTTTACGAGTTAGGGGTCGATTTGAAGCAATCTTTTACTGTTCTATGCACTCCGTTTCTTCGACATTCTATTCTAAATCATCAAGCCTTATCTAATAATTTCCCACAAAAGTATCGAAAAACGTCGATCATGACTCGGTTTTTTGAGAACGTAGTTCAAACGTCCCAAATAAAGGTCTCCGAATTAGGGTTCCATTTCAAGCAATCTTTTTCTCTTTTATGCACTCAGTTTCTTCGAAATTCTATTATAAACATCAAGCCTAATCTGATCATTCCCCACAAAAGTTTCGAAAAACGTCGACCCTGACTCGGTTTTTTTAGCACGTACATCAAACGTCACAAATTAGGGTTTTCGAATTAGGGTTCGATTTGAAGCACTCCGTTTCTTCAAAATTCTATTCTAAATCATCAAGACTAATCTAATAATTCCCCACAAAACTTTTCGAAAACGTCGACCGCGACTCGGTTTTTTTAGCATGGACATCAAACGTCCAAGATTAGGAATTTGGAATTAATGTTCGATTTGAAGCACTCCAATTCTTCGAAATTCTATTCTAAATAATCAAGACTAATCATTGCCCAAAAAATTTTCGAAAAACGTCGACCATGACTCGGTTTTCGAAGCACACACATCAAACGTCCCAGATTAGGGTTTCTGAATTAGGGGTCGATTTGAAGCAGTCTTTTACTGTTCTAATCATTTCCCACAAAAGTTTCTAAAAACGTCGACTGTGACTCTATTTTTTTAGCACGTACTTCAAACGACCCAAATAAGGGTTTCCGAGTTAGGGGTCGATTTGAAGCAATCTTTTACTGATTTATGCACTCCATTTTTTCGACATTCTATTTTAAATCATCAAGCCTTATCTAATAATTTCCCACAAAAGTTTCGAAAAACGTCTATCATGACTCGGTTTTTTGAGCACGTAGTACAAACGTCCCAGATAAAGGTCTCCGAATTAGGGTTCCATTTCAAGCAATCTTTTACTCTTTTATGCACTCAGTTTCTTCGAAATTCTATTATAAACATCAAGCCTAATCCGATCATTCCCCACAAAAGTTTCGAAAAACGTCGACCCTGACTCGGTTTTTTTAGCACGTACATCAAACGTCACAAATTAGGGTTTTCGAATTAGGGTCCGATTTGAAGCACTCCGTTTCTTCAAAATTCTATTCTAAATCATCAAGACTAATATAATAATTCCCCACAAAACTTTTCGAAAACGTCGACCGCGACTCGGTTTTTTTAGCATGGACATCAAACGTCCAAGATTAGGGTTTTGGAATTAATGTTCGATTTGAAGCACTCCAATTCTTCGAAATTCTATTCTAAATAATCAAGACTAATCATTGCCCAAAAAATTTTCGAAAAACGTCGACCATGACTCGGTTTTCGAAGCACACACATCAAACGTCCCAGATTAGGGTTTCTGAATTAGGGGTCGATTTGAAGCAGTCTTTTACTGTTCTAATCATTTCCCACAAAAGTTTCTAAAAACGACGACTGTGACTCTATTTTTTTAGCACGTACTTCAAACGACCCAAATAAGGGTTTCCGAGTTAGGGGTCGATTTGAAGCAATCTTTTACTGATTTATGCACTCCATTTTTTCGACATTCTATTTTAAATCATCAAGCCTTATCTAATAATTTCCCACAAAAGTTTCGAAAAACGTCTATCATGACTCGGTTTTTTGAGCACGTAGTACAAACGTCCCAGATAAAGGTCTCCGAATTAGGGTTCCATTTCAAGCAATCTTTTACTCTTTTATGCACTCAGTTTCTTCGAAATTCTATTATAAACATCAAGCCTAATCCGATCATTCCCCACAAAAGTTTCGAAAAACGTCGACCCTGACTCGGTTTTTTTAGCACGTACATCAAACGTCACAAATTAGGGTTTTCGAATTAGGGTTCGATTTGAAGCACTCTGTTTCCTCAAAATTCTATTCTAAATCATCAAGACTAATCTAATAATTCACCACAAAACTTTTCGAAAACGTCGACCGCGACTCGGTTTTTTTAGCATGGACATCAAACGTCCCAGATTAGGGTTTCCGAATTAATGTTCGATTTGAAGCACTCCGTTTCTTCGAAATTCTATTCTAAATAATCAAGATTAATCATTGCCCACAAAATTTTCGAAAAATGTCGTCCGTGACTCGATTTTCGAAGCACGGACATCAAACGTCCCAGATTAGGGATTCTGAATTAGGTGTCGATTTGAAGCAGTCTTTTACTGTTCTAATAATTCTCCACAAAAGTTTCGAAAAACGTCGACCGTGACTCTATTTTTTTAGCACGTGCTTCAAAGGACCCAAATAAGGGTTTACGAGTTAGGGGTCGATTTGAAGCAATCTTTTACTGTTCTATGCACTCCGTTTCTTCGACATTCTATTCTAAATCATCAAGCCTTATCTAATAATTTCCCACAAAAGTATCGAAAAACGTCGATCATGACTCGGTTTTTTGAGAACGTAGTTCAAACGTCCCAAATAAAGGTCTCCGAATTAGGGTTCCATTTCAAGCAATCTTTTTCTCTTTTATGCACTCAGTTTCTTCGAAATTCTATTATAAACATCAAGCCTAATCTGATCATTCCCCACAAAAGTTTCGAAAAACGTCGACCCTGACTCGGTTTTTTTAGCACGTACATCAAACGTCACAAATTAGGGTTTTCGAATTAGGGTTCGATTTGAAGCACTCCGTTTCTTCAAAATTCTATTCTAAATCATCAAGACTAATCTAATAATTCCCCACAAAACTTTTCGAAAACGTCGACCGCGACTCGGTTTTTTTAGCATGGACATCAAACGTCCAAGATTAGGGTTTTGGAATTAATGTTCGATTTGAAGCACTCCAATTCTTCGAAATTCTATTCTAAATAATCAAGACTAATCATTGCCCAAAAAATTTTCGAAAAACGTCGACCATGACTCGGTTTTCGAAGCACACACATCAAACGTCCCAGATTAGGGTTTCTGAATTAGGGGTCGATTTGAAGCAGTCTTTTACTGTTCTAATCATTTCCCACAAAAGTTTCTAAAAACGTCGACTGTGACTCTATTTTTTTAGCACGTACTTCAAACGACCCAAATAAGGGTTTCCGAGTTAGGGGTCGATTTGAAGCAATCTTTTACTGATTTATGCACTCCATTTTTTCGACATTCTATTTTAAATCATCAAGCCTTATCTAATAATTTCCCACAAAAGTTTCGAAAAACGTCTATCATGACTCGGTTTTTTGAGCACGTAGTACAAACGTCCCAGATAAAGGTCTCCGAATTAGGGTTCCATTTCAAGCAATCTTTTACTCTTTTATGCACTCAGTTTCTTCGAAATTCTATTATAAACATCAAGCCTAATCCGATCATTCCCCACAAAAGTTTCGAAAAACGTCGACCCTGACTCGGTTTTTTTAGCACGTACATCAAACGTCACAAATTAGGGTTTTCGAATTAGGGTCCGATTTGAAGCACTCCGTTTCTTCAAAATTCTATTCTAAATCATCAAGACTAATATAATAATTCCCCACAAAACTTTTCGAAAACGTCGACCGCGACTCGGTTTTTTTAGCATGGACATCAAACGTCCAAGATTAGGGTTTTGGAATTAATGTTCGATTTGAAGCACTCCAATTCTTCGAAATTCTATTCTAAATAATCAAGACTAATCATTGCCCAAAAAATTTTCGAAAAACGTCGACCATGACTCGGTTTTCGAAGCACACACATCAAACGTCCCAGATTAGGGTTTCTGAATTAGGGGTCGATTTGAAGCAGTCTTTTACTGTTCTAATCATTTCCCACAAAAGTTTCTAAAAACGACGACTGTGACTCTATTTTTTTAGCACGTACTTCAAACGACCCAAATAAGGGTTTCCGAGTTAGGGGTCGATTTGAAGCAATCTTTTACTGATTTATGCACTCCATTTTTTCGACATTCTATTTTAAATCATCAAGCCTTATCTAATAATTTCCCACAAAAGTTTCGAAAAACGTCTATCATGACTCGGTTTTTTGAGCACGTAGTACAAACGTCCCAGATAAAGGTCTCCGAATTAGGGTTCCATTTCAAGCAATCTTTTACTCTTTTATGCACTCAGTTTCTTCGAAATTCTATTATAAACATCAAGCCTAATCCGATCATTCCCCACAAAAGTTTCGAAAAACGTCGACCCTGACTCGGTTTTTTTAGCACGTACATCAAACGTCACAAATTAGGGTTTTCGAATTAGGGTTCGATTTGAAGCACTCTGTTTCCTCAAAATTCTATTCTAAATCATCAAGACTAATCTAATAATTCACCACAAAACTTTTCGAAAACGTCGACCGCGACTCGGTTTTTTTAGCATGGACATCAAACGTCCCAGATTAGGGTTTCCGAATTAATGTTCGATTTGAAGCACTCCGTTTCTTCGAAATTCTATTCTAAATAATCAAGATTAATCATTGCCCACAAAATTTTCGAAAAATGTCGTCCGTGTCTCGATTTTCGAAGCACGGACATCAAACGTCCCAGATTAGGGATTCTGAATTAGGGGTCGATTCGAAGCAGTCTTTTACTGTTCTAATAATTCTCCACAAAAGTTTCGAAAAACGTCGACCGTGACTCTATTTTTTTAGCACATGCTTCAAAGGACCCAAATAAGGGTTTACGAGTTAGGGGTCGATTTGAAGCAATCTTTTACTGTTCTATGCACTCCGTTTCTTCGACATTCTATTCTAAATCATCAAGCCTTATCTAATAATTTCCCACAAAAGTATCGAAAAACGTCGATCATGACTCGATTTTTTGAGAACGTAGTTCAAACGTCCCAAATAAAGGTCTCCGAATTAGGGTTCCATTTCAAGCAATCTTTTACTCTTTTATGCACTCAGTTTCTTCGAAATTCTATTATAAACATCAAGCCTAATCTGATCATTCCCCACAAAAGTTTCGAAAAACGTCGACCCTGACTCGGTTTTTTTAGCACGTACATCAAACGTCACAAATTAGGGTTTTCGAATTAGGGTTCTATTTGAAGCACTCCGCTTCTTCAAAATTCTATTCTAAATCATCAAGACTAATCTAATAATTCCCCACAAAACTTTTCGAAAACGTCGACCGCGACTCGGTTCTTTTAGCATGGACATCAAACGTCCAAGATTAGGGTTTCCGAATTAATGTTCGATTTGAAGCACTCCAATTCTTCGAAATTCTATTCTAAATAATCAAGACTAATCATTACCCACAAAATTTTCGAAAAACGTCGACCATGACTAGATTTTCGAAGCACGCACATCAAACGTCCCAGATTAGGGTTTCCAAATTAGGGTTCGATTTGAAGCACTCTCTTTCTTCGAAATTCTATTCTAAATAATCAAGACTAATCATTGCCCACAAAATTTTCGAAAAATGTCGTCCGTGACTCGATTTTCGAAGCACGCACATAAAACGTCCCAGATTAGGGTTTCTGAATTAGGGGTTGATTTGAAGCAGTCTTTTACTGTTCTAATAATTCTCCACAAAAGTTTCGAAAAACGTCGACCGTGACTCTATTTTTTTAGCACGTGCTTCAAAGGACCCAAATAAGGGTTTACGAGTTAGGGGTCGATTTGAAGCAATCTTTTACTGTTCTATGCACTCCGTTTCTTCGACATTCTATTCTAAATCATCAAGCCTTATCTAATAATTTCCCACAAAAGTATCGAAAAACGTCGATCATGACTCGGTTTTTTGAGAACGTAGTTCAAACGTCCCAGATAAAGGTCTCCGAATTAGGGTTCCATTTCAAGCAATCTTTTACTCTTTTATGCACTTAGTTTCTTCGAAATTCTATTATAAACATCAAGCCTAATCTGATCATTCCCCACAAAAGTTTCGAAAAACGTCGACCCTGACACGGTTTTTTTAGCACGTACATCAAACGTCAGAAATTAGGGTTTTCGAATTAGGGTCCGATTTGAAGCACTCCGTTTCTTCAAAATTCTATTCTAAATCATCAAGACTAATCTAATAATTTCCCACAAAACTTTTCGAAAACGTCGACCGCGACTCGGTGTTTTTAGCATGGACATCAAACGTCCAAGATTAGGGTTTTGGAATTAATGTTCGATTTGAAGCACTCCAATTCTTCGAAATTCTATTCTAAATAATCAAGACTAATCATTGCCCAAAAAATTTTCGAAAAACATCGACCATGACTCGGTTTTAGAAGCACACACATCAAACGTCCCAGATTAGGGTTTCTGAATTAGGGGTCGATTTGAAGCAGTCTTTTACTGTTCTAATCATTTCCCACAAAAGTTTCTAAAAACGTCGACTGTGACTCTATTTTTTTAGCACGTACTTCAAACGACCCAAATAAGGGTTTCCGAGTTAGGGGTCGATTTGAAGCAATCTTTTACTGATTTATGCACTCCATTTTTTCGACATTCTATTTTAAATCATCAAGCCTTATCTAATAATTTCCCACAAAAGTTTCGAAAAACG